>NC_046157.1:111100307-111270307 GCF_011064425.1 Rattus rattus
ACGGAGATCCACCTGCCTGAGTACTGGAATTACAGATGTTTGCCACCAAGCCTGGGGTATTATTTTCAATATGTGTATTTGTGCAGGTCTGTACAGGGTGTGGGTACAAGAATATAGGTGTCTGCTGAGGACAGCAGGATTAGATTCCCTGGAACTAGAGTTACAGCCAGTTGTGAGCTGCCTAATGCCATGTAGGAGTTGAGCTCAAGTCTTCCACAAGAGCAGTACATGTTCTTAACCAATGAACCATCTCTTCAGCTCCCAACTCACTAATTCTTATAATAGCTGCAAGTGAAGTTTGGTTCAAGTTACAGCTGCTGAGGCTGAGGCTCAAAAGCTGACTATTCACTGAGTATGAGGCTTGTTTGTATAAAAAACTTCTCCCTGTCAAGATTATCGGGGAATGTCTTCTCTGCCAAGGTTAATGACTCCATGATAATCAGAGACAGCACAAGTCTGGGAGGCAAGGGTGTGTCTATGCCCTTAGCAAAAAACAGGGAACACTGAGACCTTCAGGATAATCCTTAAGGCTGTGAGAAAGAACTCTGAAAACATGTGTTCAAAAATATATAATTTCTTAGCTATGCAATATATAAGGATACAGTATGAATTGTAAAGAGCTTCACGGGACCTAAAAGAACAAAGACAGTTATACTATGAGTCAGCTTGTCAGAAAGTTATCAAGGAAGGAGATAGAGATTTGGGGAGTGGTCATCACAGGGCAAGATCCCACCAGCTATGTTTATTGTTTGTGTTTACAAAGGCAGGCAGATTCCTGAGTTCAAAGTCAGCCTGGGACAGAGCTAGTTTGGGATCAGGTGTGGTGGGGGTAGTGATCTCAGGAGAGGATCCCACCCAGCTAGCTTATTGTCTGTACTTACAAAGGCAGGCAAAACTTTGAATTCATTTGCAATGTTAAAAAAAAAATGTATAAGAATCAAGGGTCTGGGAGTCATGGAATGTTGATTCATGGGATAATCAAAAGGGAACCTGGAGTAAATGACTGAGCTGGTATGTAAATAAAAGTCTGAGAGCTGAGCTGTGTCTGGTGGTCTTCAGAAAGCTGTTCTGAGTAGGACACAGGCTATCAGCTTGTACCCATGGTTTGACTTCAAGGTGTTCTTTTTGCTACTTCTAAATACCTCTTCCTCAGAACCCCTTTCCAAGCTGAGGCTGGTCCTTGGCAACTGGAGATTGGGAAGACAGTAATTGGTGAGTTTCAGATGAGTTGAGGTCCTGACTCAAAGGAGATGGACAATCTTCCTGAAGACAACATTGGAGGTTGGCTTGTCCTCTGGCTTGTGCACTCAAGCATAAACACATATATGAGTACATATGTACCCCCCCCACACACAAACACAAGCATTTGAACGCACACAAGCACACATTTTTTTTTTTTTTTAAAGACAATGCTCTTCACTGTTCCCAGCTTTTAATGGAAGTCATATTTGTATTTACCTTCATTTTGATAGTATTTGCTGGTCAGTAAAACTAGTGGTGTAAATCACATGTCAACTAGTTCTACCCCAGAAATGTCACTTGGTCAGTTTAGGACCGTGGCCATAGCTTTGTTAATAAAGAGCTTATCTTGCATGCATGAGGACCCAATTTGGACTGCTAGAACCCATGTAAAAAGAATGTGTAGTGGCACACTCTTGTGACCCCAGTGCTAGAAAGCAGAGACAGAAGGATCCCTGAGGCCTGCTGGCCAACCTCCCTAGGCTATTCTGTGACTTTCAAGCCAATGAGAGACCATGTCTTAAAAGAAACTATGAAAGGCCTGCACAAACATCATGACCAAGAAGCAGGTTGGGGAGGAAAGGGTTTATTCAGCTTACACTTCCATATTGCTGTTCATCACCAAAGAAAGTCAGGACTGGAACTCAAGCAGGTCAGGAGCAGGAGCTGATGCAGAGGCCATGGAGGGATGTTACTCACTGGCTTGCTTCCCCTGGCTTGCTCAGCTTGCTTTCTTATAGAACCCAAGACCACCAGCCCAGGGAAGGCACCACCCACAATGGGCTGGGTCCTCCCACCTTGACCATTAGTTGAGAAAATGCCTTACAGCTAGGGCTCATGAAGGCATTTCCACAACTGAGGCTCCTTCTCTGTGATAACTCCAGCTTGTGTCAAGTTGGCACACAAAACCAGCCAGTACAGCCCCTGAGAATCACACTTGAGGTTGTCTTCCACATGTACTAACACCAACACACACCCATACCCAAAAGATACAAGAACAGAGAGTCCTGAGAGTCTGGGCTTGGGGTGGAGTACATTTTCATGCCCTCCCACCCCCAGGCACTTCTGTGCTTTCTGCTCCCAATCCAGGCCCTGCCTAGTGCTTCAGACTCGTGTCTCCCTCTGCTCAACCCAGGTAGGGTTCCCTGCCCCTCCTACGCTGAGGTAGAGGATGAATGTTCTCTCCTGGGCTGCCTTTCCCCCCTTCTTCCAGCTCCACAAAGGACTAACATTGGATGGACACAATAGACCCTGGCCTGCCAATCATGGCCTCCCTACTCTCCTAGGGATAGCCATTCAGCCAGTGGGAAGGAAGTGGGTGTCTAGCACTGGCTTTGCACAGCTTTGGGTGTTACTGTTACTGGTGTAGATCCAAATTCAAAGGGGACCTGCTAAAGTGTCTCTGAACAATGATGCGGACAGATACACAATTAATAACAGAAAGGGAATTAGTGCTGAGAAGAGAGAAACATTTCCAAGGTTGGAATTGATCAGAGCAGAAGGCAGATTCAGGCTCCAAAGCTCTGTCTTTGTTTGTTTCTTCGTTTCCATCAGTAGGAGATTAAGCTTAGGGTTCTGTGCACGCAAAGCAAGTTCTCTATCACACATCATGCATTTTTCCCCTTGCATGGATCTTTTTGTTACACAAAGCCTGGAATGGTGATGTTGGTGGTAGCCAGCAAGGGCAGCAGTGGTGGTACAAGCACAGAGGGAGTGGGGAGGGTTATCTCCTGCAATTGGTTTCTTTCATATGCTAATTTGATGCCTCTAATCCCCCACTCTCCACCCTATTCTCCTTCCCACTGAGACAAGGACTTCCACTCAGTGAAACTGGCAGCTCAGCGAGGACCGGCACAGCTCAGAGATCATAGTCGTCATCAGTGGGCCATGGGCAGGGTGTTCTTAAGCAGCCATGCACACCATGTGGGCACCTGATGTGTTCCTAGGGCAGGGGATGCTTGAGCCCTGGACACCTGAGGGGAGATATGGGGGTGGCTCAGTGCTTCTTAAGAAGCTGCCTCTGTTAACCTGTGAAACCTACCGTGAAATCTGCAGGAAGGCCCACAGTGGGGCAAGTGTATTTTCTGGGGAATCGAATTCAGTTCTCCATTGCTTTTTCTAGACCTGGGCACGCAGCATGGGCCTCTCACCTCAGTTTCCTCCTCTATGTGTAATAATCCTGCCTCACAGGCATCCAGCAGACACACAGACTTTCCCCCTCTAGCCTCTCCATTGCTCTACGAGCCTGCAGTTCTCAGGGATGCCAGCCCCATAGCCCTGAAATCCCTGAGAGCCCATCGGATCTGAATCCAAACCATCCCTCAGAACAGTTCCATTGCAAGTTGAGTTGGAGAGACTGGTTGAGGGAAGGCTTCTCTCTCCCATAGCATAGCATAGAATTTTCTGTATTTACTGTTCTTCCAGGCAGCTGCCGCTTCTGGGAGCTGCCACTGGGTGTCAGGGTGGGCTCAGGAAAAGTCTCTTTTTGTCACCCAGCCCCACCTAGCCCTGCTGGGTGGCCTAGGGCTGAGTTGGAGGCTTAGCACACAAGGAGAGGTGTGAAGGTTGAGCACCTCCCTGTACTCTTGCTCCTTACCTGAACTGTGCACCCCTCCCTCTCCTTCCTCAAAAGCCAGCCTGTCTGTCGCTGACGCTGACATTTTAGGTATCTGATGGATGAGGTGCTCAGCCAAAGGAGGGCTTGCTAAGCCCTAAGAGTCGAGTCTCCTCTCCCTGCTTTCTGTCACCCTGGTGTTGAGGCAGACCGTACGTCAAACGAGTGAAGTTCATTCGTACATTTGTACTGTAGCCGCTCCCTGTGATGGACATGAGCTTCCTCCTACATTGGGGCAGGTGGCTACCTCTGTCTGATGGTCATTTTCACTGCCAGTCTGAGGTTGACCTGTGTCAGCTTTGAGAATGGCCTACACCTGGCTGGTTTTGTTGCCCATGTAGGACGATAGAGGCTGTGAGGGAATGTGCTCAACAGCCCAAGGAGGCAATGTCTTGTTCAGTGGAGCGCAGAGATAAAGAAGAGGTTTAGAGAAAGAACCAGGCTGTCTCTGTTCCCATTGGTATCCTTCCCCAGTCCCAGAGCACCTTTTATGAAGTAGATGACCACAGCATCTGGTGGAGGGGGACAGCGGGGAGAGGTGAAGGTTAATGTATTTCTTAATCCAAGGTGACCACTCAAAGAAGTTTACAGCCAAGAGGACAAGTCCAGTGTGAGCCTGTGCCCAGCGGAGAATATGTGCTCTGCAGATGCACATCCTTCAGGGTCTCTGCCTGTTAAAGAGCATGAATCCCCTCACGGGCTTATCTGTGCCCCCTGCCCTAGATCTCCTGCCGCCTGCTGCTGACCGACTGCATCTAAGCATTCCTTTATTCCTCCTAAATTACCGATCTTGTTACTGGTGCAGTTCCCTGGGATGGGCAGCTATCATGACAGGCCCTTTGCCCTGGAAGGTCTCCTATGGGCCCAGAAAGGGCTCAGATAGCTGTGTCTCAGGGCTCTGGCTAGGTGTGGCCATGCGGGGGCCAGGTTGGCCTCTCTAGGCACATCTCTTCAACATGTGTGCAATAGCAGTGTGCAGGCAGCCTACATGGCCCACCTGACTCTCCAACCTACCCGCATCCCTATAACCTACAGACTAAAGTAGCTTCTCTGCCTGCTGGCCTGATGGGGTCTGCAGGCATTGTTACCTAAGGCACTCAGGAGTATAAAAGGACCAACGATCTACCGTAGCCATGATGGAAGGCTGGAACATCAATCCTTTGCACTGAATTAAATAGAAGTTGTGACTAGTCTTAGGATATCTGTTCATCGACTTATCCATTCATCTATCCATGTAACCTTCTATCTACCCTCTAACCTACTGACACCCTTGTTCCCTCCCGTTGTTCCCTAAGAGGCTGCTGTAAGCTAGGCCTGAGTTGGAGCTTGGTCAGCAACAGTGTGTGAACCTCTTACTCCAATCCATGTCCCTGTGCTGGGTGTAGACCTTAATACCCCTAATCCCAGGGCTCTTGCTGGGAATCCTTGCTCTGTAAACAACCTATGTAGCCATGCAGATACCCAACTAGGGAAATGGCTTCTGTGCTGGAAGATAGAACAGAGCCCAGGATCATGACTTCTCCATTGACTTAACCATGGTCTGTAATGTACTCCGTCATGCACGGACCCCCACCAACATCAGCTTTTGGGCTCTGCGTTAGTTTTCTCTCTGTTGTGATAAACCATCTGACAGAAGCAACTCAAGTGGAGGACTTGAGGTTGACTCAAGCGTTGTGCTATGTGGGGGAAAACAAAAAGCATTTCCTTAAAATCAGGAAGGAGATAAGGGTGCTGCAATCTTTCCATCCTTATTTAACATAGTGCTCAAAGATTAGGCTAGAAAAATGAGACATAGAATCCTTTGTCAGACCTAATTTCCTCATGATAGGCCTCAGTGCTGTGTTCCAACATTTCAAAGTAGCACCACCCTGGGGGCCAAGCTGCCCAAACTGGACTTTTAGGGTACACTTAGACCACACCCAAGCCATAACAAGGGTATCTCAGGGACACCATCTTACTTAGTTCATGTATTCTTGTGTGTGTGTGTGTGTGTGTATGTGCGTGTGTGCATGTGTATACACCTGTGCACACATGTTCACGCCATGGTTCATGTGTGATGGTCAGAGGACAACTTGTGAGAGTTAGTTCTTTCCTTCTGCTGTGTGAATCCTGAGTTTCACTCAAGTCCTCAAGCTTAGCAGAAATCAACTACCTGGTGAGCCATCAACTCACTTTCTGCAGTGGATAGAATAAATATATCTTGTGGAAATATGTCAGACTTCATTTTATGAGTTACCGGGTCTGTCATGATTAGGGTTTTCATTGCTGTGAAGAGACACTATGACTATGGCAACATTTATAAAGGACAACCTTTAACTGGGACTGGCTTACAGCTTCCATTATCATGAAGGCAGGAACATGGCAGCATCCAGGCAGGCACGGTGCAGGAGGAGGAGCTGCGAGTTCTACATTTTGATACGTAAGCAACAGAAGGAACCTGTGTCACTGACTGTAGCTTGAGCATAGGAGACCTCAAAGGCCATGCCCTCAGTGATACACTTCCTCTGAGGCCACGCCTACTCTATCAAGGCCACACCTCCTAATAATGCCACTCCCAATGGAACAAGCGTTCAAACACATGAGTCTATGGGGGCCATACCTATTTAAACAATCACATTTCATTCCCTGGCCACCATAATTTTGTAGTTATAACATAATGTAAAATACGTTTAGCTCATAAATCCTCATAGTCTACCACACTCTCAACGACACTTAAAAGTCCGAAGTTTAAAGTCTTTTCTGAGATTCATGCAATGTCTTGACTATAATCCCCTATAAAATTAAAAAAAAACCCAACAGATCACATGCTTATAACATATAATGGTGAAGGACATACATGGCTGTTCAAAAAACATAGGGGAGCATCACGAGAAAAGACTGGACCAAAGCAAGACCAAAACCAGCTGGGCAAACTCCAAACTCTGCATCTCCATGTCTTAAGACAAAATGCTCTTCAGATCTCTAACTCCTTTCAGCTTTGTTGACTGCAACGTACTTCTCTCTCTCTTGGGCTGCTTCCACTCGCTGTTGGCAGCTCTCCTCAGCAGGTATCCTCTGGATCTGGCATCTCTAACATCTTGGGGTCTCCAAAGCAACTCAGGTTTCACCATCACAGCTTCATGCAATGGCCTCTCTGGGTCTCCATGCAAGGACACCCTGGCCACACACCTGACCCTGGTGGCTTTCCATAGTGTCAGGGTTGGTATTCCTGCACAAAACAACATGTCCAAGAAACAAACTGGAGAGGAAAGGGTTTATTCAGCTTACACTTCCACATTGCTGTTCCTCATCAAAGGAAGTCAGGACTGGAACTCAGGCTGGTCAGGAAGCAGGAGCTGATGCAGAGGCCATGGAGGGATGTTACTTACTGGCTTGCTTCCCCTGGCTTGCTCAGCTTGCTCTCTTATAGAACCCAAGACCACCAGCCCAGGGATGGCACCACCCACAATGGTCTAGGCCCTCCCAGCTTGATCACTGAGAAAACGCCTTACAGCTGGGTCTCATGGAGGCATTTCCTTAAGGGAGGCTCCTCTCTGTATGATAACTCCAGCTTGTATCAAGTTGACACAAAAACCCAGCAAGTACAGGTAGTCAAGGAGGCAGATTCCATAACCCCTTTCTTCTATCCTTGATTCTAAAGCCAGAACCATGTGCCGAAGCTGCCAAGTTCTGCTGCTTCATGGCTGTTGAGGAATGAGCTGCGTCATAGCCAGGGACTACAAATTAGAGCCACATCCTGTCTGGGGACCTCCTGTCTGGGACTCGTATGGGGTCACTGCACCTATGGTGGGAGATCAGCGACTGTTTCTGGAGAACTGTGTGTTCACACACTTGCAATGGGACACCACTGCCTCCTGGGGAGCTGGCCTGCCATCTGTAGGGGATCTTGCATGGTCTTTCTTACCTGAGTCGGTTAAAATTTATTGGGGTTGGGGGGGCAACCTTTCAAATCTCTTCAGGGTCAGAGCCCAGTCAATATAGCCAGAACGATCTTTACGGTACAGGTGCTTGTGTCTGAGGAAGCCGGAACTGGTGGGAGCTTTTTTACACTTTATGCTGCCACCCATCCGCTACCCACGGCCTTGTTTATAGATAGGGGCTTTGAACCCAGTAGAGTACACAGCATGCAGACAACACACATTGTCAAAGTGAGCCCAGGGTGCACCGTGCAGGCAGAGGTGTGGAGGGCGTTAAGCACACACAAAGCACAAGCCCAGAACTGTCTCTTTGAGGTGGAGACGAAAGGAAAGATGTTAAAAAAAAATGGTTGTGGGACCCACTGTGAAGGAGGGAGGCCATCTATGGGTGCCTGTGTACAGCCCTCAGAAGATATCTTTATAGCATGACTCTCACCCCCTGGCCCGGTGTGTACACAGACTCCTGCTTCTGCCTTTCCATCCCATTCCCATTCCTCCTCCCCCTATCTTTCTCTCCTTCCTTTCCCCTCCTGCCTCCCCCTTCCTTTTCCCTACCTTTCTTATGACCTAGGTTTTCCCACCACCAGAGTCTTCATCCGACCCATGCCCCTCCCCGTCTCAGTTGTGGCAGACAAACACATGCAAAGATGGAGGTGGGGGCCTTGAGGAATGGCTTGGTGCTGGAGAACCTACCTCTTGTGCCTCTCCAGGCTGGCCCCTCTCTGCTTCCGTTTTCTTGGAGGGGGTCTGGAAATGGACCCCGGGGACAGAGCAGATGACACTCCAGCACTGGTCTCCCTGCTGTTTCTGTCCCCCTCCTCCTCTGTAAATGCTTTCCTGTCATGGCTAAGACCAAGCCAAGCATGGGATCTTAATGGGCTGGGCGAAGAACCTATTGGTGGGAGGTGCCTGGGTCACCAGTAATCCCCGGGGCTGAGAAGTCTCTGTGACAGCACTGTCTCCACCTTCCCTTGGCTGCCTGTCCCTGCTGGCCATAGGTGAGGCTTTCATAATAAGCAGGAAAGAGAGGAATGCTGAGCGGAGCTTGGTGGCTGCATTCTGCACTCGTCATCTTTGCTCAGAAAATAGCTCTTCGAGCCAGTTGGGGGATCTAGTCTGTCCAGCAGAGCCAGAAAGATTCAGGGGCCCACCAGGCTTAGGTGAACCTGTGAGCTGGGCCCACAGCTTTCTATTTGGCAGAGGTTGGCTCTGCCCACAAATGTAGATGGGTGAAAGGGCAGTCCGGACGTCTTCCAGAGTTTGAGGAATGAATAGAAGCCATTCATTTGTGGTTCACATGGGGCAACTCCATAAGTATATCCCATGAGGAACATTCCTACATTCTGGGATGGTTCTTGTCGTGTTGTGATCTGTGTGGTGCCTTAGACAGCACACTCTAGCTCTACAGCTATCTGTTGACAGCAACTTGGGAACAAGGTGGGAAGAGGGCATCCTCTGCAGATCACCTGGGATCCCATGCTGGGCTACCTGCTTATAGACGCTCCCATTACCTGTTTATATACACTTTCTTTTACGTTTTCCCTTGAAAAAGGAATCTGCTGGAGAAGGGCGCTGCTCAAGGATAAAGGGACACTGTAGATGCCACCAAAGACTGCAAGTCATCTTTTGACCTGAGCTCATTTGGGGAATGGGAAGCAAAGGGCTGGTAATCCAGCCATGGGATCAGAGGACAGAGACTCAGCTCCCTGGTTCAAAGGCCAGGTGTGGTGGGAACACTGTGCTCCAGTGGCATACCATTCTGGGTGAGTGGCTGCATGGGTCCTGGGCATGGGACAGACACTATGCCCTGTGAGCCATCTGTATTACTCAGCCGTCCCTGCCCTAGGATAAAAGCCTGGAGTGCAGTGCTCAAAGCCTGATGAGGAGTGGAGTCATTCCTGGAGCTGACACTGTCATACAGAATCTTCTACCGGCTGACTTTTGAGACGCATAAACGTGGAAAAGTTGTTTCGGTTTGATCTCTGTGCCGGAAGGATTTCTCTTCGTAGCTCAAGCTGCCTGCCTCCACGGCTCACGGTGAAGCCTTTTACCTTGTGAAGATTTGTGTGTGCTACTTCGTGACAACCTCATAAACACTGTTGAAGGGTGGAGGAGGCCTCCCTCTGTAAAGCCCTTCTAGCTACAGCAAACGGTTCCAGCCTAACACTACAGGGCGAAAACCGGAGCTTGGTGCAGACTGGCTCGAGGCTCGGCGCTGAGTTTGAGGAGCGAGTTCACAGCAAGCGATAGGACAGGAAAGCTTCCGGGGCTGGCTGAGGAGAGACTCAGGCTGCACAGCTCTCGGGCATGACTGGCACGATGGCTGATACTGGTTGTCATCATGACTGGATCTGGAACCAACTGAGAGGCATTGCTGTGGGTGAGTCTGTGAGGCCGTTGGATGGGAGGATTAACCAAGGGGAGGGGGAAGACTTTCTGTGCTACGCATGGTGTCCTAGAGAGCACCCTCCAGCTCTGCAGCTATAAGCTAGCAGCATCACTGGCGCATAAATGGGAAGAGGGCATCCTCTGCAGAGCACCGGGTCCCTATGCTGGGCTACCTGCTTATAAAAGCTCCCTTGGAAAAGGAATCCACTGATAAGGAAGAAAGGGTGGCTAGGGATAGAGGGACACTGTGGACCCATTTTTGACCCACGTTCATCTGGGGCAAGGGGAGTGGAGGACTGAAAATCTGCAGGAAGAGCAGAAGGCAAAGGCTCAGCCTGGGTTCAAAGGCCAAGTGCAGTGGAGATAAATGCCTGTGGACAGTACTTTCCCTCAGCAGCAGTCCAGATACAGAGGCCCCAGGGAGCCAGCAATATGTTTGCCTGCCTTGCCGACCCCTGCATCTATGCTGCATCGCGCAGCTGCCGGTGCTTGTCAATGCTCGAACTCAATTTACCCCGCATTCTGACGCCATCTTGGGGACCAGCAGCTCTCTAGAAATCCTCAAGGCCTTCATCCCTAGGTTGGGACGGTGCCCCAGCCTTGTGGACTAGGCAGCCCAGAGTTCTCATCCTCTGCAGCATGCACATTGCTGCACTACCCAGGAGCCATCATGTAAGCCAATCTAGTAAGTCCCCTTTATACTGTATGTTTCTTTCGTTGGTTCAGCTTCCTTAGAAAGACTTGGCTAACACAGCAGGAAAAGGTCCAGGTTCTGCGCTGGTGGCTAGGCAACTCCAAGCTACATCAGTGCAGAGAGGAGTCAGGGATAGTATCTGGACTGCTGATGAGGGAAGAGAGTGAGCACTGGCCCGGTGACCTAGTGTGAGAGGCGTCTGGGAGTTCAGGTACAGAGCCAGTGTCATCCTGTGCATGCCCAGGCTCCTGGCCCAAAAGTATAGAGCTGTGCTTGCAGTAAGCTGACACAAGGTGGGGCTGAAGTTTTGCATGCCTGCTTCTCATGGCCATAAACGCTGGAAGTGATCCCTCCTGCTGTTCCCAGCTTCCACGTGAATGAACCAAAGACCGAAGATGTTAAGGGGGCTTCCTCAAGGACAGAATTTGAATTCATATCCTGCCACCCGCATACTGGCAAGCTGTGCGCTGCCATGTGGTGCTGTGTGGTGTTATGTCCTATAGCATGGTGTGGGACTAAATTGCATATCCTCATAGCCTGTGTCACTGTGTTTTGCTGTGCCATGTCGCTCTGTATGATTCTAAAGTATATTGTGGTTTTCTTGTAGGTGTATGTATATGTATTTTGTGTATATACATGCATGGGAGTGCATGCATGCCTATGTGCGTGCATATGACCAGCACATACGAGTTGCAGGTGTCTGTAGAAACCAGAGGCACTGGATTTCCTGAAACTAGAGTTATGGGCAGTTGTGAGACATTCAACATGGGCACTGGGAACTGAACTCAGGACCTCTGGAAGAGTAGTCAGTGCTCTTAACCATTGAGCCATCTCTCCAACCCATGGCTGGCTAATAACTGTGGGGTTTTGTGATTAAACTTAAAGTCTCTTGCTTGCAAGGAAAGTATTTCAGTGAGCCCTCTACTATATTGCATTGTACTGAGCTGTAAAGAGTACTCTTATTTACGGTGGGGTTACATCCTATTTACTGGCTCTAATCCTATTGGTGATCCCACCAGAAGTGGAAACTCATCAAAATCACGGACCTAGTAGGCATTCCCTATACAGGACAGTCATGTGTGGGTTGTTTTCCTTTGGTGAGAGCTGGGCTGGTTGGGAACTATAGCTCAATGCTGCCACTCAGTGGCTTACTAAGACATGTGACCACATGTCACAATGAATTTGGGAATTCAAATATTGGAGTACTGTGGATATGTATTCTCCTGAATACACTATCCTAAAATGAAAATATTGTGTATTGAATCACTGTGATGATGTTGTCAGCCTAACAATATAGAATCATCAGAGAGATGGGCCTCTGAGGTGGTTCTGCTAGTATTTTTTATCACAGCAACAAGAAAAGGGACTAAGATAGGCAACATGTGCTAATATGATATTATGTTGCATTGTCGTGTGTGTGTGTGTGTGTGTGTGTGTGTGTGAGTGAGAGGGGGGGAGAAAGAGAGACAGAGAGACAGAGACAGTGAGACACAGAGAAAGGTTCACATGTATGCAGGTGGGTGTGGGGGTGCTCCTATATATGTGTCTACATGAATGTGGGGTTAGTCTTTCAGATGCTATCCACAGTATTTGTGGTGTGTGTGTGTGTGTGTGTGTGTGTGTGTGTGTGTGTGTGTGTGAGAGAGAGAGAGAGAGAGAGAGATACACACGTACACAGAAGTTCATGTGTATGCAGGTGTGTGTGTGTGTGTGTGTGTGTGTGTGTGTGTGTGAGTGTGAGAGAGAGAGAGAGAGAGAGAGAGAGAGAGAGAGAGAGAGAGAGAGAGAGAGAGAGAGAGATACACACATACACAGAGGTTCATGTGTATGCAGGTGTGTGTGTCTGTCTGTCTGTCTTAGGGTTTTACTGCGTGAACAGACACCATGACCAAGGCAACTCCTATAAAGGACAGCATTTAAATGGGACTGGCTTATGGGTACAGAGGTTCAATCCATTATCATCAAGGCGAGATAACAGCATCCAGGCAGGCATGGTGCAGGAGGAGCTGAGAGTTCTATGTCTTTATGTGAAGGATGCTAGTGGAACACTGACTTCCAGGCAGCTAGGATGAGGGTTTTATAGCCCACACCTACAGTGACACACCCACTCCAGCAAGGTCATACTTCTTAATAGTGCCACTCCCTGAGACAAGCATACTACAAACCACAGTGTGTGTTGGGGGCATTGTGCATGCATGTATGCCTGCATGAGTATGTGGATAGTCCTTCAGACTCACTCCATTTGTGTGTGTGTGTTCATGAGAGAGAGAGAGAGCGAGCATGAGAAAGAGAGGAGAGGAGAGAGAGAGAGAGAGAGAGAGAGAGAGAGAGAGAGAGAGAGAGAGAGAGAGAACAAAGCAAGAGTGAGAGCGCGGGAGAGAGACTCACTAGCCTGGAGCTCGCCAGTTTGACAACTGACTGGTGAGCTTCAGGGATCCACCAGTCCTGAGAATACAAGCCAGGCAAGCCCTTTACTGACTGAGCTATGTCCCCAGCCCTGTTCTGTTTATTACATGGTAGTATATTGTTCTGTATTGCTTCTCATGATGTGATCTGAAGAGACATCCCATGTGTGTCAAAGGTAATGTTCCAGTGATGGTCCAGCCTTATTCTATGAAATGGAAGAGAAGCCCAGGCACACTGTATTATTCTGGATCTCGCCATGGTTCACTTATGCTATATTTTAAGGCCTTTGAGGTGTCCCCTCCCACTTTCATTTGCCTCAGTGAGAGTCTCAGTAGCAGGATCAGGCCTCTAGGGGAGGGTCTGTTGGACCTCAGCCTCTCAGAAGGTGAGGCTCCTAGGAGAACTGTGGTTCTGGGATGTCCTTTGTGTCAGCTGATGTAACCTATTTTCCCACTGCTGGACTCTCTGTAATTACTGACTCCTGAACTTGGAAACTGTTGACATTCAGACGTCTAAAATAAAATGATTCGCGGGGGCTAGAGAGCTACAGCTTTGTAGTAGAACTTAGCATGCCCAGGCCTCACAATAAATAACTTTTGATAAGATGGCATTTGTCTTACTTCCCTTTCTGTTGTGTGATGAAATCCCTTTATCCCAGGGTTTATTTCAGTTCACAGTGCATGTCAGTCATGACGAGAATGGCCAAGGCAGGCCCTCGAAGCGGCTGATCACACCACACCTCCAATCAGGAAACAGAAAGATGAATGCATGCTGCTGCTTGCTTCCTCTTTCATTTACACAGTCCAGGGTCTCAGCATGGGGATGGTGACACCCACAGTGGGCAAGTCTTACCACACCAATGAATGAAATAACAACAAGCCCTCCACAGACATTCTTAGATGTTCTGTCAGGTGAGTCTAACGTCTGTCAAGGTATCAACTCAACACTATATTCTTTTTAATATATTATATTTAATATATAAATATAAATAAATATATATTCAATTTAATTCTTTTGCTATCATGATAGTTTGTATATGCTTGGCCCAGGGAGTGGCACTATTTGGAGGTGTGGCCTTGATGGAGTAGGTGTGGCCTTTTGGAGGAGGTGTGTCACTGTGGGTGTGGGTTTTAAGACCCTCCTCCTAGATGCCTGGAAGCCAGTATTCTGCTAGTAGCTTTCAGACGAAGATGTAGAACTCTTAGCTCCTCCTGCACCATGCCTGCCTGCCTGGATGCTGCCATGTTCCTGCCTTGATGATAATGGACTGAACCTCTGAACCTATAAGCCAGCCCCAGTTAAATGTTGTCCTTTATAAGAGTTGCCTTGGTCATGGTGTCTGTTCACAGCAGTAAAACCCTAACTAAGACACTTACTCACTTTACATTCCACTCACTGCCCTCTCCCGGTCACCCCTCCTGGTCAACCCCTCCCACAATTTTCACCCTCCCCTTCCCCTTCTTCTCTGAGACAGTGGGGCCCCTCTGACTATTCCTCCAACCTGGAACTTCAAGTCTCTGTGAGGCTAGCTGCTTCTTCTCCCACTGACCAGACAAGGCAGCCCAGCTAGAAGAACATATCCCACTTACAGGCAACAGCTTTTGGGATAGCCTGTGCTCCAGTTGTTCAGGACCCACATGAAGGTCTAGCTGCATGTCTGCTACAGGTGAGCAGGGAGGCCTGCTATTAAAAACCAAGACATCATGAATTTTGCAGGCAAATGGATGGAATTTGAGAATATCATCCTGAGTGTCCCAAAAGGACAGGCCTGGTATGGAGTCACTTGTAAGTGGATGTTGGCCATAAAATACAGGCTCCATACTGCACTCCACAGACCCAAAGATTAAATAAGAAGGAAGGCACAAGCGAAGATGCTTGAATCTCACTGAGAAGGGGGCATAAAATAGTCACAAGAGGCAGATGGAGGGAGGGAACTGGGCGGAGGGGGTATGAGAAGAGGAATAGAGGATTCAGGGTCAGGTGTGGGGAGAAACAGGAGAGATGGCCATGAAAATGAATGGAAATCTGCAAGTGATGGGGGTGGGGAGGTGGGAGCATCTCCAGGACGAGATAAATGATACATTTATTCTTTGAAAATCTGGGCATGTATACAATAGGCTTTGATCATATCCATCTCCCTTCCTCTACCTCCCTTCAGCTCTTCTTGAGACTCCCAGCACTGTCTCCACCTCATATCCTCTACCACAACAACTCTAGGATGCCATAAGACGTCTTTCCATAGAGCAGAAACTGGCTTCAGACAGGTGCTTTCTGTGAACACATGGACAAGCCTCCCCCGAACCCTCCACCCTCTCATGAGGTCTCAGTTTCATTTATATTACCACTGCTTTTATGGAATATAATTTGTATAGGCATGTATCTGTGTGTGCATATGTGTGTGTATGTATGCATGTGTGTGTATGTATGTATGTATGCATGTGTGTGTATGTATGTATGTATGCATGTGTGTATATGTATATACTTGTGTGTGCATATGTGTGTGTATGTATGCATGCGTGTGTGTATGTATGTATGCATGTGTGTATATGTATATACTTGTGTGTGCATGCATACTTATGTGTGCCCATGTGTGGTTGTGTACACGTGTACACCCATGTGTGGATGTATGCACATGTTTACCTGTGTGTGCATGTGTACATGGATGCCAGAGGTCAACCCTAGGTTGCTGTTCTTCAGGAAGCCAGAGGCTTTTTTTTAGACACATTCTCTCACTATCTGGAATACTTGGCTAGCTAACAAGTATCAGGTTATGTCTGTCTCTGCCTCCCTGGTGCTGGGATTGTAAGTGTTGCAGTAAGATTGAAAAAGGAACATTTTCTATCAGTTCCTATGAGCTGGATCCTCTCACTTGGACTGCTACTCTACCTCTCAGGCCTCAAGCCGCCCACTCCTGCTGTCTCCCTTTTAGCTGCCCTGTATGGTCCCCTAGGTGGTAGTTACCACACCTAGCACACACACACACACACACACACACCCACACACACACACACACACACCTCATTCTATGGGCCCTTGTGCTTCCCACTCTGTGCAGGCGGCAGAACCAGATCCGCACGCTCCAACTGCCTCTCAGCCATTTCTTACACTGTCCTCTTTAGCCCAGTAAATCAGAGTTCCAGAAACTTGTAATTTAGCAATTAGATTTACATGTTAAATTCAAGTCCACAATACATCCACACAATAAATTCTCTGCCAATTAATAAAGATCTAAACCGCCCACCTGGACAAGACAAAATCAACCCAGTCCACCTGGATCTGGATCATCCTCTCTGTTGTCTCCATCTTGACTTTTTCTCCTCCTCTTCCTCCTCCTCTCTCCTTCCTAGACATTTTCCCCACCTACCCTTCCTTCTCATCCAATGACAGGCTTCGCCTTATCCTGGACCCGCCTTGCTGCATAATGACATCATCCTACAAGAAGCGTGCACCACTATATATTTTTTAATGTGGGTTCTGGAGAACAAAAGTTCTTGTGTGTTGGGTGGGGATAGCACACGCATTTTTAAAACCCAGCACGTGAGAGGCAGAGGCAGGCAGATCTCTGAGTTTGAGGCCAGTCTGGTCTATAAAGTGAGTTAAATCTAGGATGGCCAAGGCTACACAGAGAAATCCTGTCTGTCAACAACAGCAGCAACAGCAACACCCCCTTCTCATGCTCCCGTTTTAACCACTTCACTGAGCTATAATCCTACACTTCCCACCCCTGCCCCTTCTGAAGGGCCATTTTTAAAGGCACCAGAGCAAAGACACTTAGGTGTTGCTAGTTCTCTTCTCTTCAAAGTTCACCTTCAGTGTCTGTGTTACCAAAAAGAAAAAAAAAAAAAATCTACCATCTTATGGAACGTTTCCTTGCCATGTCCTTGGGTACTAAGGAGCGGTCGTCTAGGGGTGCTCGGAGATTCCAGATGGTCGGGGTTCCCCTGGGCAAGAACCCCTGCAGTGGTACTGTGCAACTTTCAGAAAGACGCTGTCCTGGTTATGAAGGAGCCAAGAGACCCAGGGACCTAGCTGCAGACCACTCTCTCTCACGTGGCATCAGACCGTGTGTGTCCACGTCTCAAAACGTCTGGGGAACTCACTAAGGCCTCAGGACTGAGGCTGGTGTGGGGGGTGGGTGGGATGCTACAGTCATGAGTAACTCTCAGGGCAGGTTAGAGCTGCTCTGAGGGGCATGGGTTCAGAAGAGTAAGAAACAGGACCTGCTCAGTGGCTTAGGCAGCCCCTGGGAAAAGCAGAAAGGCATGATGGGTCACTTGGTGCCTACTTCCTCCTGCGAGAGCTGTCACATTAGAAAAGAATCACTGGCCAGGAATGATGGCACAGGCCTGTTTTCCTAGCATTGGAAGGGAGGCTGGCGGGAGAAGGATCCCTTGAGCCCGGAAATTTAAGACTGGCTTGGGTTAACACAGCAAGACTATGTCTGAAGAACAAAAGAAGGCAGAGAAGTCACGGGTGCCTCTTGACAAAAGGGAGCCAGACCAAGGTTACGAAGGGATCATTGCAGGAGATTCTGCCAAGCCCCACAGCCTTGTACAAGTCCTCATTGCAGTTTTATTTAGAAAGACTAGATAGAGCTGCAAAATTCTGTATTAATTGAAGTAGCCCAGGTGCAGAAAGAGAGCACACCGAATGTTCTTCCCACGGGGACCTTAGCTTCTCAGTTTTACACACATGCATTTATGTGGATGGAACTGTGGGAAAAGGCCAGGGACTAGAAGTATTTTCATACATGTGTATGACGTATTTCAATCATAGTCTACCATGTTCCCCTCCCCCCTCATTCCCTTCTCCTTCCACATTCCTGTCTCCCTATTTAAAACAACCCAATGTTCAGTGGGGAAGTTTATCTGGATCATGTGAAAAAAAAAATCTTTCCATCCCTCATTAATCATCATCCGTTTCCACTTCCACCTTAGTGAGCCCAGTCAGGAACGTCTGAGCTTCAGCTAGCCTGAGATTGACCCACCCAAATGCACTGCTCCCGTGGCTGCGTGCTTGGCAGGGACTGTAGCTAACTCCCAGCCTGCAGCCCGAGAGCTCACAGGAAGCTGAGCACAGCTGCCAAGAGCCCTGGCAGGTCCTGGTGTGCCCTTGTTTTAGCAAGGGGAAGCAAATGTTGGTGTCTTCCCAACATCAGGTGGCCCCAAAGCAGATGAGCAAATGAGAACGAGCCTCTGGGGTCCAGTTTACCCAGATGCTTTTGTTTCCTCGAACAAGAGCGTTTTTAATGAACAACGAAGGCAGTGTGTGTCCCAGTTGCTTGGATGCAGCATGTGTACGGAGGTGTGGGGTGTGTGTAGAGGTGTGGAACGTTAGTGGAGGTGAACGTGGAGTCGGTAACTGAGGGAGCAAGGCTGGTCGACATTTTGAGCATCCTGATTCACTGCTACACGTCCACGAGCGTCTTTCATTGGCTGGTTCTCTCGACACCCGCAATCCTTTCCTTTCATCTGCTCCAACCTTTGCTTGGCCAGATGTCATGACGACTGACGTGGAACACTGTGATAGCTGAGCAGCTGAGCTGGGACATCCGAGGCCGGTGTCTTGTCAGCCCTCCTGCCACCTCTGACAGGAGCAGGGATTGCTCTTCCTCTGTCGGTGAGAGCAGTCGCTCTCTTCTCCATGCCCCCATTTCCTTCCCCACCCACCCCAGTAGCTTTCTTTCCTCCCTCGTGCCCCTCATCCTTCCTTTGTCCCCACATCCGGGATTTAAGCTGTCATCCAGGTGGAAACCCTGAGTGCTCTGGGAAACCCCTTTTCTTGGGCAGGCTCTGGTCTCATTTCTCTCCAAGGCATAAGTGAGGCGGCCTTCTCCAGGAGGCAAGGGACAGATGGAAAAAGGAAGTGAGAGGAAAATGCTTTTGGAAACGAATCCATCTCCTAAGCATTGGGGTAGGCAAAGCCCTATGTCAGCTGGGGCGCCGTGCTTGCCCTCAGGAATGCACCTGGTAAACATGTGGAGGGCCAGTTCAGCCCCACCTCAGGTAGTGGAGTGGAAGCTCCAGAGACTGCCTCTTGGATTGTCTGTTTCTAGAATCGGTGTCAGGGCATTGTGAAGGGGATCACTAGGGCAGTGACCCAGCCGAAGAGCCAGCCCCTGGGGAGTTGGATTGGTTCCTCTTTTGTGGACCACCCTCTGGCATCTTTCAGTGTGACTAAGGCCTCCGTTCCCTGTTCTGAGCCCCCCCCCCAGTGGTGTGTCCCTGGATTACATGTTTCTTCCTATGGTTGCTGGTGGACTTGGGTATGCGTGTGGAGGAGAAAGCCAGGTCTTTAACCGCCGAGGATTGGGGTAGAGTTGGGTGTTGCCTCCAGAACTGAGAGGTGAGTCCTAATTGATTGGATTGGAACTGAGGCTCCCTTGGATCTTTCCCAAGGCAGCGGACTGAGTTGACTGCATTGCGTGTCAACCACACCCCTTGTCTTGGAGACAGAACTTTTACAGTCACTTCTGACAGGTAGTGGGGAGATTATCACTTCCCTGTGGCTCTCCTGCTGTCCTGGATGTCAGGAAGCAGAGCCTTGTCCCTGCATGGTTCTGTAAGGGTGCCTTAGGTGTGTCCCCTGTGTTGCTAGTGGTATTTGTGGCTCATCTCCAAACTGGGAAGAAGGTAGTCATCACAGACAGAGGTGGGGAAACGCTGGTCTGTGTTCCACCTTTGAAGCCTATCCTTGGAAGGGCACTTGGCTTGGCAAGCCGCTCAGTGGCTGGTTGTGATGCTTTCTCTTTTGGAGATAGACCCTCTGTGATAGTTTATATATGCTTGGCCTAGGGAGGGGCACTATTTGGAGGTGTGGCCTTGGAGTGGGTGTGGCCTTGTTGGAGTGGGTGTGTCATGCGGTTGTGAGCTTTAAGATCCTCATCCTAGCTGCCTGAAAGTCCGTCTTCCACTAGCAGCCTTCAGATAAAGACGTTGAACTCTCAGCTTCTCCTGCACCATGCCTGCCTGGATGCTTCCATGCTCCTGCCTTGATGATAATGGACTGAATCTTTGAACCTGTAAGCCAGCCCCAATTAAATGTTGTCTTTTTTTTAAGAGTTGCCTTGGTCATGATGTCTGTTCACAGCAGTAAAACCGTAACTAAGACACCCTCTCATTGGAGTGCTCCCAATTCATATCTCATGAGAATGTTTACCAACCCATGGCATCAACAGTGATGGAGCCCAGTTGAATTCATTGTAGGTCTCCTCCTCCTCCTCCTCCCCCTCCCCCTCCTCCTCCTCCTTCTCCCCCTCCTTTTATTCTTCCCCTTCATCTTCTCCCTCATCTTCCTCCTCATCCTCCTCTTCCTTTTTCTCCTCTTCCTCTTCTTCCTCCTCCTCTTTGTGTGTATGTGTGTGTGTGTGTGTGTGTGTGTGCATGTTATGTATGTATATATAGGGTGTGTGTGTGCGCCCCAGTGCACATGTTGAGGTCAGAGGAAACATTGACCCCTCCTATCATTCTCCACCTTACTTCCCCTAAGGCAGTTTCTCGTGAACCTGAAATTAGTCTGGTATCCAAAAAGTCCCAGCAATCCTCCTGTCTCTGCTGCCCACAGCACTGGGCTTACAGATACTGTTCTCATGTGGGTGCTTGGGATTCGAACTCAGGTCCCCACACTTGCAGCAAGCACTTTGACCTGCTGAGCCATCTTTCTAGTTCCCTCCTATAGCCCCGGTATCTTTAAGAGGCAGAAAAAACATGAAGTTAGATCTTCGGAAGGTAGAAACATGGGCAAATGTGGTTTTACTTTTTTAGCTGTTAGCACTTTTTAAAATTGATGACCAGCCAGGGCCTAATTCAATTTCTCTTAAGTGTCTGTGCTGAGTAGTTAGGACTTTTCGAGTAGTTTAATCGTGGGACGCTTGCAGCCTCCCTAGGCACCAAAACAGTAAATAGCAGGCTACTTCTTCGAGAATCCCTCTGTCAGGTAATTTCAATCAAGCTTCAGAAACCTGTACTGAAAGGAATTTAGAAATGCTTCAGGCAGACAATTTTGATTCTTTCGGAATATGATTAATAAGAGGTTAAAATATGAGTCTGGTTTCATTGAACTTATTTGAACTAATTTTCAGATAATGTCTCACTGCCAAGAGAAAATTAAATTGTCTCCTCAGTAAAGGAGACAAAAAGTAATTAGGACCATTAAACAAGGCCGTTGGGAAATATAGCCCTTGTCTATCAGTTAAAACGATACACACAGGTGTCTGTGAATTATAACTATATAAACTCTGCATACTCCCCAAATAGACCTTAAAAAAAATAAACAACAGTATCCTTTTTATGAACTCAAGGCTCCCGTTCAGAATCTGATGCTTTTTCAGGCTAAGGCTTAGCTTTTGTGTGTTTCTGTGCATGTTTGTGTGTATGTGTGCACACATGTGTGCAGGTATGCATCCATGTGTGGAGTGTGTAAAGGCCAGAGGACAATCTCCTGTTGTTTTCTCCCATGCTCCCCTCCCCCATTTTTTTTCTTCCAAGACAGGTGTAGCCTCAGCTGTCCTAGAACTTACTCTGTGGACCAGGCTGACCTTGAACTCAGAGATCCAGCTGCCTCTGCCTCCAGAGCATGCCGGGCTACCCTGCCTGCATTCTCACCAGCTTAGGACTTGCCAAGTAGGCTAGGCAGGCTGGCCAGCCAGGGGTCCTCTTGTTTCTCCCTCCTAAACGCTGGGATTACAAGCACGCGCCATGGTTCCTGGCTGGTTTTTCTCTTATTTTTCACGGATTCCAGGGTGGAATTCGAGTGATTGCAAGGAAAGTAGTTTACCAACACAGACATCTCCCCAGCACTGGATAAAGATCTTTCCCTCTGCTGTCAGAGATGAAATGTCCATAGGGATGCTATTGCTCCTGGGGAGGCTCCGTGTTCTAGTGAAATTCTTACTGTGGACACTAAGGTTTTCTACTTCTTACTTTTTCTTTTAAATCTAACAACTTTTATTTTTTATTTTAGATTTTTAATTTTTTTTTTTTACAGCCACAAGTATTTTGCCTGCACGTATATAGATATGTAGGTGCACCTCATGTATTCTCCATGCCTCCTGACATCAGAAGCAAGCACTAGGATCCCTTGGAACTGGAGCTCTGGATGCCTGTAAACCCCTGTGTGGCACTGGGAATTGAACCCAGGTCCCCTAGCTTGAACAACAGGTGCCCTTAACCACTGAGCCATCTCTCTAGGCTCCTTCTTCTAGTTTTTAAATAGGACAGATTGTCTGCAACCTAGTGCTGTTTTCGAGCCATTGTGAACACCCGCTTTCCAGTTTCCCTTGATCCCTAAAGGGATTGACGCCCATCCCTGACATGGACTGTGGGTTGTTTGGGAGCCAGAGACAGGGCTGCACAGGCCACCCCATGATACACAGGCCCTCAGCTGCTGCAGGGACAGCACTGGGGGAAGAAAGGATCCCACCGGTTGTAAATGAGCCTGAGCTGCTCTAAAACACCTCCTGGTGGCAGGAGCTCAGTAGCAAGGTGGGAAGGACAGAGCTTCCGGTAGACAGAAGGGAGGGGCCACCCAGCTGCTGCGTGAACTCAGTCTCTAGACTGCTGCCACCTGGAATATAACTGCGCCTCCAGAGAACGCTGACTTAGCTGCTCAGTTCCCTAACAGATTAACAAAACCCTTGCAGGCTTGTCCAGCCTAAATGCTCACGAGTCCTTGCACCCTGGAAAGTGACCCAATACAACATAGTAAACCTACTTAAAGCATTATGAGTTTTTCCTATATCTTTTTTTTTTTCCTCCTCCTCCTCCTCCTCCTCCTCCTCCTCCTCCTCCTCCTCCTCCTCCTCCTCCTCCTCCTCCTCCTCCTCCTCCTCCTCCTCCTCCTCCTCCTCCTCCTCCTCCTCCTCCTCCTCCCTCCTCCTCCTCCTCCTCCTCTTCTTCTTCTTCTTCTTCTTCTTCTTCTTCTTCTTCTTCTTCTTCTTCTTCTTTCTTCTACACAGAGTTTCTCTGTGTAGCCCTGGCTGTTCTGGAACACATTCTGTAGACCAGGTTGACCTTGAACTTAGAGTGATCTGACTGCCTCTGCCTCCCAAGTGCTGGAATTAAAGGCATGCACCACCACTGCCTGACTTTTTTTTTTTTCCCTTTTGTTTTCCTCTGGTAACTTGATGGCAAGGTGCTCAAGTGTGAGCTTAGCAGATGGCAATGTTGTGTCATGATGTCAAAAGATTTGAATTACACCCGCAAGGGGACTGAGCAGAGCTTCCCATAAGGCCTAGGCCCCACAGGTATACCTGACTCGTCAACGTTAGCTTAAGATAAATCAGGTGCATGGAAGCCAGAGTGAGGCCATTTTCCTCTTCCTTCTGACCCAAATTGAGGGAATGGGATTGAGTTTGCTGCTGCCCAGTTTATGAATCTCTCCATGAGCCCCCAGGGGTTCTATCTGCATAGCAGCCTCTGCCTTCATCGTTCTTGACTGTTCCGGTGTCTTGGGTGCTCCTTGGACACTGGGACTTAAATGTTCTGGGACATCCAAGCTTCGTGCACCCTCTGTGGAAAACCCTCTCTTGGAATGCTCTTTCCAGGAGTCTCATGACTGGAGGGAAAACACTCACATTCCTGTCCCCATGAGTGAAGAATTCGAGATCTCTTGTGGGAGAGAATCATACTGAATTCTGTTTAACCCTGACTTTATCAAAACATATTTGGCCACAGATTAAAATCTGTGTTCCAGTCTAATACGGTTATGTTTCTGGGACATGTGCACATCACTCAGGGTGATTTCAACCCAGCCCGTAGCTAGGTTGTCCAGAGATGGGCTCCTTTTTTTTAAAACAGTTTCATTAGTCTATATTAATATACATAACAATGATTTTATTATGGCATTTCCACACATGTACACAGTGGATTTCTACCACATCTCCCTGTCTCAGCCAGCGCTCTGCGGTTGGGAAGAGCCACTGTGACCACAGCAACTCTTACAAAAGAAAGTATTCGGTTAGGGCTCACTTACAGGCTCAGAGGTTTAGTCCATTTTTATCATGGCAGAGAACAGTAGCTGACAGTTCTACATCTGGATCTGCAGGCAACGGGAAGAGAAAGACAACTGGGGCTTAGTTTGGTCCTTTGAAACCTCAGAGCCTACCCTAAGTGACACACTTCCTCTAGCAAAACCACACCCCCTAATCCTTTGAAACAGGATTCTTGCTCACTCAGATTCATTAGAGTTTCTTACAGGACCATCTTCCCAGTGGCTACACTACTGAAGAAAACACCCATCCCTCTATCCATCTGCTTTCTTTTCTCAGCAAATAAGTCCTCAGGGAAGAGTGAGGTCCTGTGACTGTGATAGCCTTACCTTTCTATAACAGTCCCAATCCTGTGCAGGCAATCATGTATGTTGTGAGTCCAAGAGTACAACAGCCATGCCACATGTAACAGTATAACATGGTTTCCGGGCTGGAGGTCAGCATCACACGGCCCTGCCTATTCCTTCATCCCTGCATGCTGGTCCTGCTCCTGCGATGTTCCTGAGCCTTGGCCAGGGATAGTAGAGTTCCACATACGGCCAAGAACTCCACCACAACTAATTTATAACCAAATTTGTTATATTTTGACTTAGATGAGATTCAGTTTGACTCGACAGTCTTAAAGAATAAGACCATGTGCTTATTTTGCCAATATGTACAATGTAGAAACACAAGCATGTGTAAGCAATAGACACACATAGTCATAAAGAAAAATTAAAAAAAAAACACACTAGAGTTTTGTATCACCTGTCGTTTTGGGTTAGACTGCTGGTCAGTGTAATGGTTTGTATATGCTGAGCCCAGGGAGTGGCACTATTAGAAGGTGTGGCTCTGTTGGAGTGGGAGTGGCCTTGTTGGAGTGGGTGTGGCCTTGTTGGAGTGGGTGTGACCTTGTTGGAGTAGGTGTGTCACTGTGGGTGTGGGCTTTAAGACCCTCATCCTAGCTGTCTGGAAGTCAGTCTTCTCTTAGCAGCCTTCAGATGAAGATTGTAGAACTCTCAGCTCCTCCTGCACCATGCCTGTCTAGATGTTGCCATGTTCCCACCTTGATGATACTGGACTGAACCTCTGAACCTGTAAGCCAGTCCCAATTAAATGTTGTCCTTGTAAGAGTTGCCTTGGTCATGGCGTCTGTTCACAGAAGTAAAACCCTAACTAAGACAGTCAGATTACATTTTAATAACATTAGCAATTTTTAAATTCAAAACATGTATTTTTAAAGAGACGACTTTGATATCAGGTAAAAGACCTTTGATCTTAGAGACACAGAGCCTACGTCGATCACTAATGAACAGGCTGAGCAGGCACCAGCAGCTTGGTTTCTAAAGGATGTTGTTTCCTTTAGTTTAAATTGAACAAGGTAAGAACTTTGGAAAGCTTGTGTTTAACAAGGAGGACAGGCAGGCAGGAAATGTTCTTTTTCATCTGCTCAGTTGAGAGTCTAACCTTTACCAGCCGAGCCTTCTCTCCAGCCCTCATTCTTACTTCTCAATGTAAGTCAAAATTTATCTTAGGAAGGTAAGACACTAGTTATTACTGTCATGGGACTTAATACCTGTCGTAGTCATCGTCTATTGCTGTGATGAAACACCATTAACAGGGCAACTTATGAAGGAAAACATCTCAGTGGGTTTATAGTTTCCAAGCTTTAGAGTCCATGATGGCGGAGCAAAGGGACGGTGACAGGAACAGCTGACAGGAACATCTCCTGCAGGCAGAAGGCTGGATGAAGTGCTGGGAATGGCTAGAGTCTCTTGAAGGTTCAAAGCACACCCCCAGGGACACGCCTCCTCCGACAAGGCTCCGCCTTCTTCTAATGCTTCCCAAACAGTTCCATCAACTGGGTCCAAGTATTGAAACCTAGGAGTCTATGGGACCAGTCTTATTCAAACCACCTTAGTAACAGAGCCGTCTCTGTTGTGTACAGGGAGAGGTTGCCTAGATCACGAAAGGTAATTTTTGCTGGTGTTTTGTCTGCTGTTATCCTTACCATTCAAAGGAAACGGCACGTGGATATGTGATGAACATCTTATCTATAATTTTACATAATGGCTTTAATGAAATCTTACATTTAATATTTATATCTTAAGAAAAATTCTGTAAGGGAAGTCTCTATTTGTCCAATAACGATCTACCCATTACATCACCCAGAAGCATCCCAACTGATATAAAGAAATCTTACATTTTATCATTTTCTTGGTTACCTGTGACTATCAAACGAAAGAAATTAACAATTTTTAAAATAAGCTGTTCTTAGTTAAAACCTTTGGCCAATGTTATCTTTTAAACCCTAATAAAACTGTTGTATGGGGGTTGGGGATTTAGCTCAGTGGTAGAGCGCTTGCCTAGGAAGCGCAAGGCCCTGGGTTCGGTCCCCAGCTCCGAAAAAAAGATCCAAAAAAAAAAACAAAAAACTGTTGTATGACTCCAAATGAACTGTGCTTTGTGTAAACAAATAGGATTTTAAGATTAAAAAAAAAACATTTAATAGAACCAAAGATCCTATTTCAGTAGGTTTTAGGAATGTAAACGAATATCTTAGTATGTAAGTAGGTACTTATAAAGACTTGCACACACAAGATACATAGGTGAAATTTTTGAAAATAGGTGAAACTAGTGACCACAGTCACTAATTCTTTATATTTTGACCAGTTGTGGATTCTTTTCCCTCTTTTTTTTTTTTTTTTTTTTTTTTCCTTTTTCTTCAGAGCTGGGGACTGAACCCAGGGCCTTGCGCTTGCTAGGCAAGCGCTCTACCACTGAACTAAATCCCCAACTCCCCAGTTGTGGATTCTTGAAATAGTCTCTATCTGTTGAATATTTTTCCATTCTTAGATGAAGGGTGAGAGCTGCATTTACCTGCCTTCCTTTGTTTTTTTATATTTCCCTTTTTAATGTTATGTGTATGACTGTTTTGTCTGCACACATATGTGTATGTGTTCCATGTACCTGCCTGCTGCCTGTGGAAGTTTGGAAGAGGGCTCTGGATTCTCTGGAACTGGAGTTACAGATGGTGTGAGCTACTATCTGGGTGCTGGGAATTGAACCCAGGTCTTCCTCAGAAGCAGTGAGTCCTCTTAACCATTACACCTTCTCTCCAGGCCACCAATCTCCCCATTTCCATCTGTTTTTCACTTCTTTTGACCCCAGGCAGCCTAACACTGGAGTAAGCTTTACCTTTCATATGGGTATCTGGCCCAGAAACTGCCTGCATGGATCTCTAGGGAGAACTACAAGCCTCCACCAGCAACTCCTCTGGCTGACTTCCAGACCAAAGTAAATACCAAATTCTCAGCCTTTCTAAGATGGTAAGTCTGTCTTCATCCACCTGGACGCCACACTGAGCACACCGGGGACTTCTTTCGTTGCTGCTCCCTGAGTTATTATTTTTTTAAAAGTTATATTCAGTCTGAAGGATAACAAAATTCCCCAGCCCGCAGGAGTGCCCTCAGCCACACCCATTTCCCTGTCCCAGCCCTCACTTCCCACCTGTCTGCTGTGTCTCCCTTAGCCTGACAGCTATGGGTAAGATGCTCTCTCAGGGAGGGAACACAGAACCCGCCCCAGCTGCACGCACATCCTTTTATTGAGACTCTTGCTGAAGGCCTATGAATGAAAGTTCCACGGTACCCTGTTTCCCTCGGTGATTAGATGTGATCATGTTATTTCGGTGTGTTATCATATTTTTATGTGTTATAACACAAAATATGCACAGGATGTGTGCATAACATCCTGTGTCACATGTCTGCAAGTATTTTTATGTGCTGTAAGGCTTGTGGCCACAGTTGATATTGCTGAATGTTAGATGCCTGATTTTAAAATGTGTGCATTTGTATGGATGCACTCATATAGGTGTGTGTGTGTGTGTGTGTGTGTGTGTGTGTGTGTGTGTATTTTAAGTTATAAAAATAAGGAATACCTCTTGTGTCCTGGACTCCAATACACCACAGCCTGGAGCTGAGTCCTTGTGGTGGTGATGGGTGTGACTAAATGTCCCCCTGGCTGAGATCTTTAGCACACGGGACATCCTTAGTGGCCAATGAGTAAGCCAAGTGCACAAGTCTAAAGCCACAGCCCTCTCAGCACACAGCAACATCTTTCTACAGCTAACCCAAAGGTTTCTCAAGCATGAGGGACTCACAAGCAGTTCACATCCACCATCTTCTTTGTGTGTGCTCCTGCGTGTGTACCCATGCAGGTAGAGGCCAGGGGACAAGCTGCGGTGCGATTCTTCAGAAGCACCCTTTTCCTTAAGACAGGGTCTGTCAGGCCTAAATCTCAGTAATTAGGCTAAGCTGGCCAGCAAATCCTAGCTGCCCTACGTGCCTCCCCAGCACTGGGATTACAAGCTGTGTTATTAGGTCTGGCTTTTTCACGTGGATTCTGGGTATCAAACTCACACCACGGGCTTTCAAGGCAAATACTTACTAACAGTTTGAGTTACTTTTCTAGCGTCATGGCGAAACACTGAGATGAAGACACCTTATAAAAGAAAACACCTAATTTGGGGCTCACAGTTATAGAGGATTAGAGTCTGTGACCAAATGACAGGGGTCATGGCGGCAGGCAGGTAGGCATGGAGGGGGGAGAGGAAGGGAGAGGAGAGAGGAGAAGAACAGGGAGGGGAGGTGGAGGTGGAGGTGAGAGAGTGGGAGAGGGAGAGGGAGAACAACAGGGAGAGGGAGAACAACAGGGAGAGGGGGAAAGGATAGAGATGGAGGTGGGAAGGGAATAGGAAGAAGATGGGGAGGAAGAAGGGGAGTGAGAGAAGAAAGCAGGGAAGGGATGGAGGGAGACAGAGAAACATAGAGTGGGGAGAGAGAGAGAGAGAGAGAGAGAGAGAGAGAGAGAGAGAGAGAGAGAGAAACTAACTGGGAATGTTGTAGGCTTTTGAAACCTCGAAACCCACCCCCAGTGACACATACACTTCCTCCAACAAGGCCACACCTCTTAATCCTTCCTAAACTGACCAAGCATTTAAATACATGAACCTGTGGAGACCATTCTTGTTCAGACCACACAGTAACCGAACCATCTCCTTGCCCCATTGTTTTCTTAAGTATTTCCTATATACCATCAATCCACTGTCAAAACAAAGATAGTATGGTGTTTCAGTGAATTAAACCAATAGAAGCTGTATTTATTAGAGAAGAGTGACTTACTTCATAGTTTGGTAGTTTAGGAAAATGAATGACTGAACTGTAAGGACGGGGCTAGGGGACAGAGGGCAGAGATGGAATTACAAGGATGCTGGGTACTTCCTGTGTCATTGAGAAGGTAAGAAATGACAAAGAGGGGCTGGAGAGATGGCTCAGCGGTTAAGAGCACCGACTGCTCTTCCAGAGGTCATGAGTTCAATTCCCAGCAACCACATGGTGGCTCACAACCATCTGTAAAGAGATCCGATGCCCTCTTCTGGTGTATCTGAAGACAGCTACAGTGTACTTATATATAATAAATGAATAAATAAATCTTTAAAAAAAAAAAGAAATGACAAAGAGAATTCATAGCCAGTCTGATGGTGAACAATTTACACAAATGGGGTGACCTTGTTTGTATATGCTTGGCCCAGGGAGTGGCAATATTTGGAGGTGTGACCTTGTTGGAGGAAGTTTGTCACTGTGGGGGTGGACAATGAGATCCTCCTCCTTACCATATGGAAGCCATTCTCCTGTTTGCCTTTGGATGAAGATGTTGAACTCTCAGTTCCTCCAGCACCATGCCGGTCTGGATGCTGCCATGCTCCCACCTTGATGATAATGGACTGAACCTCTGGACCTCTAAGGCAGTCCCAATTAAGTGTTGTCCTTATAAGAGTTGCCTTGGTCATGATGTCTGTTCATAGCAGTAAAATCCTAACTAAGACGGACCTGTAGTAGGCCATTTACTATGTAGTGAGTGCCAACCATCTACCATGGAATAGCTGTGTCTATTTGAGCTCAAAATTTTTTTCTAAATGAACCAATTGTCTAGTGATTTATGAATGGCTATATACCTTTTGGTTGTCATTTCTTTTTGTCCTCAGAATTTTGGCGTTGAGGCTAGGGTATATGGAGTGAGCTTTGGCAGATGGTGAATTTGTCCTTGATCAGGTAAAAAGTCCTGATAATTTGTGGATAGGTCCTTAGACTGTGACTCAGGAAATGCATCGTTTCCTTGTGGTAGTTTCTGAGAAGAGGAAAAGCACGCTCACATGTGAAGCTGGCCATTCTTCTACCTGTTCAAATAAATAGAGCCTGTGTCTAGAGACCCGGGAAAGCAGAATGATGATACTTAAAGAAAGACGACCCCGTGGACGCAGAAGTGTGACAAGAAAGGACGAATTGTTTATAATTGTGCGCCCAGTCAGTACACAAGGATGCGCTTGTGATTTTCTTTACACTTAGTCTTCAACAGGGACAGGTGAGGAACTACTCAGGAAGCATTTGGTGCAAGAAGGCAAAAGGGGAGGGAGGGAGCATTCAGGAAAATGCCTTAGCTTGTGAGCAGAGCAGCTGTAGAGGAGATGGTCAGGTTTGCCGGGGTGGGAGGGTGGGGGAGTGGGGGATGGGGGAGTGGGGGTGGGGAAGTGGGGGGGTGGGGAAGTGGGGGGGTGGGGGGGCTCCCGTGTGGGCACATGGAGGTCGTGAGTCCAATCGGAACCTTCAGGATTTGTTTGTGAAGTTTGAAGTACTCCAGTTGAGATTACCTCTCCCTAGATTCAAGCTTGTGTCAGGTTCACAGAAACGAATGAGCACAGTCTGGGTTGGGATTCCCTTCCGGATAGATGAACTTCTGAGCTGGCATTGATCTGTGAGGGAAGTGAATGCATAGAGCTTGAGGGTCACGTGGGGGAAGGGACTCCGCTGGGGGTGGGGAAACCCAAACCTCTTGAGAGAAAACAGGGTTTCTCAGAAGTAAAGAGAAGAAGGTCTGGGGATTGCTTTTCCAGCATGAACGAAATTGGGCAGAGCACTAGGTTTAGTCTCCAGTACCACGTGATCCTGGTACCGTACACACACCCGTAATCTCACCACCGGGGAGATGGAGACAGGAAGATGGACGTTCAAAGCCGTCCTAGGCTTCGTGGTGAGCAGCAGACCTGCCCGGGCTACGTGGTGAGCAGCAGACCTGCCCGGGCTCCATGATACCCTGTATTAAACACAAATGAAGTTTGGAGGGGGCCATCGTTTATCTCATCAGGCATTCGCTATGGTTTCTTGATCTTTGAGGGGAAAATGAGAGGTCTTTTTGTTTTAGACGGGGTCTCGCTGTATAGCTCTGGCTATTCTGGGTCTCATTATGTAGACCAGGCAGGCTTCAAACTCACAGCGTTGTGCCTGCCTCTGCCTCCAAGTGCTGGGATTAAAGGTGTGCGCCACACAGTCAGTGTGATGAGAGGCCCTGTATCGAAATGATTCAGTAGCCAAAGCCCTGCTCAGGCTGGCCTTGAACTCCCAGAAACCTAGCCTGCCTTGGCTTCCCAAGTGCTGGGATCACAAGCTCAATTATCCCAGGGGATGTGTTGATTTCTATCTTTATTTGCTTTACCTCACCTCAGGAAATGAAGCTTAACAGCATAAAACCAAGAAAAGCAACAAGGAAGTTTCTCGTTAGTGGGAGATTTTTAGCTGCTGTCTCTCCACCAAGAATAAACCCAGCCTAAGATGATTCTTATCCCTAGTGTGACATAACTCCCAACAATATCCTCGAAGCCTCCATCTCTCTGTCTTTCTCTCGTCTCTCTGTTTCTAGCTTAAAACATACGGTAGATAAAAGATACGGTAGAAAAACACAATAGCAAGCAACCTCCCCCCCCCCTTTTTTGACAGTCTCATTGTGTAGCCCTGGCTGGCCTGGAGCTTGCTAGGAAGACCAGACTGGCCTTGAACTCACAGAGATCTGTTTCCCCCGACTCCTAACTGCTGGGAGTAAGGCCATCGCTCATACCTGGTTAGCACAGGCAGTTTTAAGTGAGGCGAGATGAGTCTTAGATACAGCGCTAGAGATGCCGACGCCAGCGTGTTGACAGATGAATGGGCAGCAGCCTGTGGTCCATCACGCTGAGGATACTGTAACAGCGTGAACGTCTGATGGAGAGGTGTGTGAGTGCATCTGTGTTGGAACCAAATGTTCCCCTGTCACAAGCGTGTTCCATTTTCTTTCCCGATTAAATTCTAATGAATTGAAAGTTAATTGGGTCCTCAAATTTCAAATCTTTCTTCCAGTTTTGACTTTGGGATTATGGTTCTATAACTTTCAAGACTATAAATATTTTACCAGCTTTCAGCAGAGATACGAACCCAGTAGGTTTTGAAAATCATGCCTGTCGCTGGGAATTTGGTATTCATGAGATGAAGTGATACAGCCGGCAAATTAGCATAAGATAATGCCATTCTTCTTTCCCTCCAAAGAATCATACAAGACACTGTTGGATACATAGGGAATTAAGTAGAAAGAATGTGATTGCTGTCTTCCCCCACCTTTCTTTCTTTCTTTCTCTCTTTCTTTCTTCCTTCCTTCCTTCCTTCCTTCCTTCCTTCCTTCCTTCCTTTCCTTTTTCTTTCTTTCTTTCCTTTTTCTCCCCTCCTCTCTGTCTGCCTTCTCCCCCTCCCTCCCTTTCTTTCTTTCTTTCTTCTTTATTGGATACATTTCAAATGTTATCCCCTTTCCTGGCTTGCCGTCCATAAACCCCCTATCCCATCCCCCTCCCGCTTCTATGAGGGTGTTCCTCCACGCACCCACCCACCTACCCCTTCCCACTTCCCTGCCCTGACATTTCCCCACACTGGTGGGGTGGAGGTCCAGCCTTGGCAGGACCAAGGGCTTCTCCTCCCATTGGTGCCCAACAAGGCCATCCTCTGCTACATATGCAGCTGGAGCCATAGGTCTGGGGATCCAGCCCATATACATACAGCCACCAAACCCAGACAATATAGCTGATGCCAAGAAGTGCAGGCTGACAGGAGCCCGATGTAGCTGTCTCCTGAGAGGCTCTGCCAGAGCGTGACAAATACAGAGGCGGACATTTGCAGCCAACCATTGAACTGAGAACAGAGTCCCCTTTGGAGGAGTTGGAGAAAGGATTGAAAGAGTTGAAAGGGGTTGTAGCCCCATAGGAACAACAATGCCAACTAACCAGAGCTTCCTGGGACTAAACCACCATCCGAAGGGTACACATGGACCAACCCTTCCTTTCTTTCTTAAACAAAAAAAAGCAACTTAAAAGAGAAAGGGTTTAGTTCAAGTGTAAGGGTAGCATCCACTCTGCTGGGCAAATTGAGGCAGCAGGAATTGGAGGCAACTTGTTACATCAACCACAGCTCATCAGTTGTGAGTTTCTGTGTTAGCCACTCTCTGGTGCTTAGAAACTTCTCTGATGTCATCTGAGAGCTGCACTAATCTATGGGGACCCAGGTACAACACTCGGAGGGCAGTTTAACACTATTTATAGATAGCAGAATGATAGAAGTAGGTTAGGGCCCGTGAGCTCCCCAGTGACAGGTTCTTAGCCAGATTTGCAGTACCAGGTATGTGTTTCCTCCTGTGTAACGGGCCCCAAAGCCAATAAGAAAGTCATTGGTCACCCTCGAATACGTGCGCCACTGTTTACCTATGGCCTCATTATTGTAGCTCACAGGGTTCACAGCTGAGGAAGACGGTTGAGGATACTTCTGCCTCTCCTCAGCCTGCATAGCATTTCCCAATACTATGAAAGGTAGCCAGCAGGAAGGAATCTTCCTCATTAATAATTGTTGGGGGTTTGATTTGTGCTTACATGGGAATTCATACACCTTTGGTTTTTAGACTAATCAATAAAGAGCCATCGGCCAGTGGCTGGGCAGGGGGTTAGAGACAGGACTTTGAGGATTTCTGAGAGGAAAGACAGGACAGGGGAAGGGGGGATTCTCCATGACAGGAAGCAAAGAGATCAGACTTAAGGTCCTGCTGACCTGTACGAGGACTGTAAAGTCCTCCAGGTCTAGGGGAGCAGGGATGAACTATAGACTTAGCAAGTATTAGCTCTGGGATATCGGAGGGGAGCGTGTGAGCCACGTGGAGGTTCAGCGGTGGCCCAGCCATTGAGCTAGTTAAGGTATATCAAAATTAAGCAACTGCACAAGTGTGTGTGTGTGTGTGTGTGTGTGTGTGTGTGTGTGTGTGTGTGTTTCATTCGAAAATCGAAGTGGGTGTCTAGAAGTGTAGCCCCCTGGCCTTCATTAGCTGTCTAGTGTCAGAGTTCAGCCACATAGCACACAACCGCAAAGGTTTCCAGGATATGCATCCTTCATCATGTGCCTAACAATGAAGGCAAGGGGTTTGATAAAAGCTTGCCAGAACCCACCATAGCATTGCTCTGAATGGCGATGGGTCAAGTGTAGGGGAGTACATGGCTTTCTCATAGGCACGGTGCCTTTGCTGTTGTAGGCTGGAGTTTTGCTGGTGCTCATATCCAGAGAGGGCATCTATGTTCTCTCGATCTGCTGAATGAAATAGATTACCTTTCTTGGTGTGGTGTGTGTGTGTGTGGTACATTTTTCTTCTGGTCCTAACAGGGTGCCATCTTGCTACCAACCGGAAGCCAGGTTGACTAGGACAGATGGAGATAATGAAAGCCAGGCGTATGGTAGGTTGATGCGGTTATGTACACTCTGGTTATTGAAGTAAAGGGAACCCAGGAGACTGCAATGTGAGGTTCTGGTCATCAATTCTCCCTTCCTCCCCAACCTGCAAATGTCTTGAGACATGCTAGACTATACAAGCAGTGGAAGGTTTATTAAAACCAAGATTCTGTGGTGTAGCTTCCATGAGGCCACCATCCGGAACGGGGTAGGACTTTGCAGTGACAGGACTATCTGGCGTCACCAACACATCTATAAATAACCCAGCCACGATCTATAGGAAAGCCCAACAAATCCATTGCTCTCACAAAGGCGATCTTTGGTGAAATAAGACTTCGGTCTGTTGTTGGTGACCACCTGAGGACATGAAGCAGTAGTTTTGTCTTCCCTAGAAAAGTTAATGCAAGGCAGAGCAAGGCTCAAGTTCCCAAGTTTTATGAACTGAGCTGTATGGAGTGAGTGGCGAAGAGTGTATCTAGAGAGTACGTAGTCCCATGGTGCAGCTGTGAGTTTAACGCGTCGACACCTACAGAACTTCATGGCTGGAGTATTTTCCTATAGAACTTCATGGCTGGAGTATTTTCCTACAGAACTTCATGGCCTGAGTATTTTCCTATAGAACTTCATGGCTGGAGTATTTTCCTATAGAACTTCATGGCTGGAGTATTTTCCTACAGAACTTCATGGCCTGAGTATTTTCCTATAGAACTTCATGGCTGGAGTATTTTCCTATAGAACTTCATGGCTGGAGTATTTTCCTACAGAACTTCATGGCTGGAGTATTTTCCTGCAGAACTTCATGGCTGGAGTATTTTCTAACCTCTCTGCAGCACTAAGTCTTCCGTCAGGGTTTTTGATGAAAATCAGACTTTGGATCCTTCTGTGATTCACAAGAGCTTCTTCAGAAGGAAACCTTTGCACATCTCACAGTTCCTAGGTACACAAGTTGGGCTTCCTCATGAGTGGTTTCATTCAGCTGGAATATCCCTGGGAGCACACAATGCAGTCGGTATCTTAAATCTTTAGAATTAAATTAGTTCCCTTATGTCTTAGTTAGGGTCTTACTGCTGTGAACAGACACCGTGACCAAGGCAACTCTTACAAGGATAACGTTTAATTGGGGCCGGCTTACAGGTTCAGTCCATTAGCATCAAGGCGGGAGCATGGCAGCATCCAGGCTGGCATGATTCAGGAGGAGCTGAGAATTCTACATCTTCATCTGAAGGCTGCTAGTGGAAGACTGACTTGCACGTGGTTAAGAGGAAGGTCTCACTACCATCCCCACAGTGACGCACCTACTCCAGCAAGGGCACACCTTCTAATAGTGCCCCTCCCCAGGCCAAGCGTATACAAATAACCACCCCTTGCGTGTCTATTTTTGATATTTGTTTAAGTTCTAACGAGGTGGCGGTTCTCCATGTCAAAATCATGTTTGAACACTCACTTTATTTAAGCGGTAAATAAATCCTAAAAAAACACGTTTATAATTCCACCCAAACAATAAATAAACCCAAAGTTTAAGGACCTTTTTTTGCATGAAATACAATAGAAGTTTAAGTTTTTCAGCCTATATATTTTCTGTTCACCTTGGTAGGCCAGCTTAATGACAGAAGTTGCTAATAATGTGGTAGATATCAGAAGCATTTGAAACCACAGATGTGCAAATGTCCTTCTTCAAGAAAATATATATTCTTAGGCTGGGAGGGATGGATCATTCATTAAAATGCTTGCTTCACTAACAGGAAGACCCTAGCTCCACCCCCAGAATCCATGTGAAGATGGATCTAGGCATGGTGACATGTGATCCCAGTGCCACGGGGATGGACACAGGTAGATCCTTGGGGCTTGCTGTCCAGCCAGCCTAAGGTGACTGCAGGTGCTCAGGCCAGCGAAGATCTTGTCTTAATGGGAAACAAAGTGGACAGCATCTGAGGAATAATGCCCAAGGTTGACTTCTGGTGTTTATATGCATTTGCATGTATGCATACATGTACCCCCTCATGTGCACTCCCACATGTGTATCCTAATATATGCTCCCACATGTGCACTCCCATGTGTGTACCCCAACATGTGTACCCCAACATGTGCACACCACATGTGCACCCTGACATATGTACCCCACATGTGTACCTCCACATGTACTCCCCATATGTGTACCCCATATGTGCCATATGTACACCTCAAATGTGCACTCTGACGTGCACTCCCACATATGTACCCTGACTGTATACTCCCATGCGTATTCCCACATGTGTATCCCCACATGTGTACCCTGACATGAGCACCCCCATATGTGCACCCCTACATGTGCATCCCAATGTAAACACCCCCCTGGTGTACCTTGACATGAACACCACCACATATGTATCCCAACATACACACCGACATGTGCACTCTTTTTTTTTTTTTTTTTTTTTGGTTCTTTTTTTTTTTTTTTTTCGAGCTGGGGACCGAACCCAGGGCCTTGTGCTTCCTAGGCAAGCACTCTAACCACTGAGCTAAATCCCCAACCCCTGACATGTGCACTCTTACACACAAAGATAATATACTTTTCCCCTTTATCCTGTCCATGATGACATTCATGGGTTTCTACTGCCCACATCCAGAGTAGATCTTAATCCTCTGAAAATGTTGTCATAGACACATCCAGAAGCATGCTTCACCAATCTAGGTGATGATAGCCTACCAAGTTAATAACAAAATGTTAACCATTACAGACATAAGTATTTTGCATATGCGTATGTTCATGTGTGTGTGTGTGTAAGTGCCTGTGGGAGGTAAATGTGTTCATGAATGCTTGAATATGAATATAGAAATCAGAAGACAGCCTTGGTTGTCATTCCTTGCTCTTTCTCTCTTTCTCTTTCTCCCTCCCCTCCCCTGCTCTTCCCTCCCTGCTTTTTCTTCCTCTCTCTCTCTCTCTCTCTCTCTCTCTCTCTCTCTCCTTCTTTCTTTCTTTCTTTCTTTCTTCCTTTCTTTCTTTCTCTTGCTTGCTTGTATGCGCCCTCTCTCTCTCCCTCCCCTTCTCTCTCCCTCCCTCCCCCTCCTATGCAATCCCCTCCCCCTCCTCCTCTCCCTCTCTCTCTCCCTTCCCCTCCCCTCCTCCTATGCAAGTCCCCTCCCCCTCCACCTCTCTCTCTTCCTCTTTCTCTCTTTGGCCTGAGTATTTCTTTCTTTTTTTTTTTTTCTTTTTTTTCTTTTTTTTTTTCTTTTTTTTTGAGCTGGGGACGGAACCCAGGAAGAGGCAAGCGCTCTTCCGCTGAGCTAAATCCCCAGCTGGCCTGAGCTGGCCTGAGTATTTCTAAAGACTATCTAACCAGCAAACTCCCATGTCTCTACCTCTCTGGTGCTGGGATTACAAGCATGCACCATTATACCTGGTTGTTGTTGTGCTTTGTTTGTTTTTGTTGTTGTTTTATTTTTATGTTTTTACATGTGCTCTGGAAAATCAAACTCAGGCTCTATGCCTGAGAGGAAAGCACTTTGCTGACTCTACTATCACTCGGTCCATCCGCTGTTGATCTATCTGAACGTGGTTATATGGCATGTCTGCTGTCTGCGTTACTTCCATGTCTCTACGACTCACATGCTTTCAATCAATCTTATCAATCAATTTATCAATAATTCTTCCAACAGGTCACTCGTGTAGCCAAAAGTCTGCATCGGTGGCTGGAGAGAGCATCTGCTGCTCTTGCGAGGACTGGAGTTTGGTTCCTAGAACCCATCTCAGGAAGCTCACAGTCTCGTGTAGCTCTGACATGCTCTTCTGGCCTCCGTAGGTGCCTGCACTCATGTGTGTACATCCCCTGGAGCTGGGCCCTTCACTCTAACACGCAAAACGAAAACTTTACCGGTCAGATCTCAGTCTTCTGACCATAGACAAGGCCAGGGAGATTGAGATTCTGCAAGCATTTGTGAGGTGGGTGCTTGGATCTAGCGTATCTAGGTACTTTGTTCTTCCCATGGTTTCTGAGCTGAGATGATCTGACCGTTCTCCAGCAGACATCTATATTTTGTTCGTAAGCCCTGCTAGGCAGTGTTTATTGGGTTTCTGTGTGTGGTGCATATGTGGGTCGATGTTCATGTATGTGTACATGTGTGTGGAGCACAGAGGTTGATGCCCGTAGTGACAGTTTTAGTTTCTTTAAAATTATGTGAATGTTTCTGTTTTAATCCCAGCTGTGTGGGGGATGTGGGGCTGCTTCAGACGGCCCACGGCAGCTGACTGTGATTTGTCTCAGGCTCTGGCAGGGGAGCGATTCTGCCAGCTGAAGATAGCTTACATTTGGAAATTTAGGGACTCTTGAGAGACTACATAAATGTCAGGGCCCCAAGAGGGGGTGGCAATTGCTGGTCCCCCTGCTGATGCCCCTGGCGGTGGTGCTGCTGCTGCTGGTTCCTTCTGTTGCATTTGCTGTTTGCAGTCTTACCATTTGTTGGGGGGTATCCTTGCCCCTAGGCTAATCAGCAGGAAGTAGTCTATCGAGGTTGATGCTCCTTTCTTCCTCTAACCTTTCTTGCCTACCTATTGTTGGGGGTTTGGAAGGGATTGGTGTGGGGCAAGGTGGTAGATATAAGAAGCCAATAAAGTAGCCCAAGAGTTTAGTTACTGATGTCAATCTTCATCTTTTATTGGGGACAGGGTCTCTCACTGAACCCTATCCACATACGTTTAGGCTGGCCAGTGCCCAGGGCTGAGATCACATACATATGCCATCAGTCTGGCTTTTTACCTGAGTGCTTGTATTCCAAACTCAGCTCCTCATGCTGTGCTATCTCCCCAGATACAAAGCCAACATTTAAATAATTCAATACAAGATTAACTAATTATTTTGTAGTACTGGAGGTTAATCCCTGGACCTTGTACATGATAGGCAAGTACACACATCCTCAGCCCAGTTGGTACGACTTTATGAGGCCAATGTGTAATCTTCAAGTTACGTATGACCTTGGGCTTCTCAATGTTGAAATTATGGAAAGAGGTTGAGAAAATTCCCAAGATGCAACTGTGTATTAGGATGTATGGACACGAGAGACTACAGCAACGACAGAGTTGTAATTTTCATTAAGTAAGTAGGAAATGTATATTTTTCAATTCTCCAGAAGCATTTTGCTGCTGATTTCTAAGTCTCACTGCAATTACTAGTTAATAAAATTATGTTTTAATACGCTGGCAGAAAATTGATACTGTTTCCAATCTGGGTCATGAAACAAATAAAACGTGGGAGAAATTGAGCTCTCATTTCAGAAATGGAAAATGGATTTTTAAAGTCCAGATCATTACCAGGGGCAATTTTCTTGTAATAAGTTTAGCACTGACTTGCTCAGTGCGAAGCTTTGTCAGGGAAAATTATAACTTTTGAAACAAGAAAAAGAAAGTGGTGACGCAGCTTAAGCACTTTCCATTCTAACAACCACCGTGTGCCTGGGTCTGGGAAGGCCAGGACAAGGCCAATGGGCTGGCTGCTGTAGCCATCAATGAAGTTTGTGAGTAAGTGAGGTGCAGGACCAGTGTCCAGCACAGCTAGCAGCTGCTTTCTCCGGGAGGCTTTGCTGGCTTCCCTAGAGGCTCACAACTGTGAATCCTGGTGCTTTCTTTTAGCTTTCAGACTCTTGGAAACAGAGTGTGCTAAACAGGACTCCCATTCTCTTATACCCAGCTCTCTATACTTCTGGGTATATAGATGACATTTTTCTCAATAGCTCTGAGGCTGTCTTTCTAGACAGCATGCTGTGCCATTTACTGGATTCTGTCTTCTAGCATGGTGACAAGGGTCTCTGGTGGGGACCTCAGCAAGACTGAGTAAGTGGCTGGTTTTGCTGATGGTGACAGGTAGGGCCCAAGTGTGTGACATTTTGTGAAGATGAAAGCTTTCTGAGCCACCTCATGTCCCTGTATTTAGATCTGCTCCTCTGTGAATTTTGGCGATTCAGCAGAGACTTTCCTGTCACCCTTCAGACAGAGAGCAGAGAAGACAGGGAAGGGGCTCCCGGTAACTTCCAGTGATTGAGGCTAGCCCACGTTCACAGATGTAGGAGAAATGAAGGCACCTCTCTGACCCCTGTGGGCTAATGGCCTATTGTGGCTATGATGTGCACCCAGGCAGGGCTTACCTCATATTTCTTTACCTCTGTTTGTAAGTATGCATGGCTTCCATTGCTTATTTATGCTTCTTGTTAAAATATTGAAGATGGGGGAGAAAAAGAGAGAGAGAGAGAGAGAGAGAGAGAGAGAGAGAGAGAGAGAGAGAGAGAGAGAGAGAGGCTACAATCTCATTATTGTGCTTGAAATAAAAAGTTCTGATCCTCTGGGATGGATATCCAGCTGTCTGGATATTCCTTTTATGTGCAGTGTGCAGTGCCCAGCAGAGCTAGAGACATGAGGACTTATGATGGCTTTGGGGTATTGCAAAGGGCACAGTGGTAAAGTGAGCTCTGACAGCTCCTCTTCCCTTGATAGTCTCCTCCCACAAGCCCTGCAGCCCCTGCAACGGGCAAGCCTGCACTTGGATTCCCAGAGCTCCATGAGGGCCTGGCATCACACAGGGGTTAATTACTGAGGCTCCGAAGGAGTAAACTTAGAGATGCTTAAGTCTATTTCATGCGACCATTTTTTTCCTGCTGTTGAGTTACCAGGGAGTCCTGAAGCTCATATCTGACTCGGTAGGAGATGACATCAAGCTGAGAAAGCATTCCTTGCCCATCACGGAGGTGTCTGTCACACTACTGTCAGCTGACAGTTTCTGCTCTGGGAGATAGGGAATGGTGCATCCACACTTATCGTATGACTCTTGGGTGACGCTTAATGTTTCTAAAGCTTCTGCTTTTGACAAAGATAGTATAAACCGTCCTGAATAAAAAAAATAATAATTGAGTGTCATTGCCAGATTGCAGCTATAGGGGCCTTTGCACAACTTCACCTCAATGCATTCACCAGCTAATGTTCTGTTGATTCAGGGTCTCATGTAACCTGAGCATGCCTTGAACTTACTAAGTGGCCACGAGTGACTCTGAACTCCCCATCCTCCTGCCTCCACCTCCCAGGTGCTAGGATGACAGGCACATATCACCGTTGCTGGAAATTAATCTCAGGGCCTCAAGCATGCTAGGCAAGCACTCTGCCAGCTGACCTCTGTCCCCAGCCCTCGGTCACTTAAACACAAAAATTCCTAAAATATCACCGAAGATGAGGCAGAAAAACTGAGTAATCTCACACACTGAATTGATGGCATGGAGCAAACTCCAGGTCAGATGAATTCCTTAGTGGGTCAAAGGTTAGTAAAGGCTTTGGGGAAGAGTATATGAGTTTAGAGCTATGCAGAGCAGCAGAGGAGTGCTCTCCAGTTTCCTCAGTGTGGCAGGAGCTTCCCCAACACCTGGCTAGGAAAAGACTCTCTAGAGAAACTGCTCACCAACATCACTTGAAAGGAAAGAAGCAAACTTTATAAACACAGGTTCAGCCAAACGAACTGGGCAGTACGTTAAAGGGTAAACATTGTCATCCTATGAAGAAGACAAGGTTTCCTTATCCTTTGGAAACCATTCACTGGAGGCCTCAGAAGATGGCTGGGTTTGTCAAGCATGAGGATCTGAGTTCAATTCCCAGAACACACACACACACACACACACACACACACACACACACACACACACACACACACACACACACAGAGGTTATGGAAATTTTTTTTCTTCTTTTTTCTTTTTTTCCGGAGCTGGGGACCAAACCCAGGGCCTTGCGCTTGCTAGGCAAGCGCTCTACTAAATCCCCAACCCCATGGAAATTTTTTTAATCCTGTGCATGATGCATATTTATAATTCTAGTCCTGGGGAGATGGAGGCAGGTGGATTACTGGGGCTGGCTGTTTAGTCAGCCTAGCCTACTTGATGAGTTCCAGGTTAAAGAATCTGTTACAAAAATGGTGGAGGAATGACACCCACAGTTATACAGTTATCACCTGGTTTCTATATGTATGCACATACAAATAGGCACCTCTCTCTCTCTCTCTCCCTCTCTTCCTCCCTCTCCCCCTTCCCCTTTTCTCCCCCTCCCCCTCCCTCACTTCTCAGAGAACTTGTAGAGTTGTAACAGATAATAAATGTTTAGTTAGGTAATAGTCTTAGTGGAAACACATGTAAACATTTCTGCTGTGACTCCTTATCAGTTCATGACTTGAATTAGTGTCTTAAACTTGCTATGAACTTTTGGAATGTAAGGTTGCTTGGGAAACCATGAGACCATTTATGCTGAGAAAGTGTAAGAACTAAGAACGACTGTGAAACACAGGGCTTTTTCTTCCTAGCAGCAATAAAAAGGTAGAAGTCTTTTCTTTTCTGAGCAATGAAGGTTGGAGCTTCTTTTTCATCCAGAATGAGTGAGCTTTTTCCTGCATTGACTCTTGTTCGTTGGAATTTGTTCGTGGGAGCTTTGGCTCTGTCCACCGAATGGATATACGCATATGTAAGTATAGGCGTGTGTATAAGTATGGGTGTGTGTGTAAGTATAGGTGTGTGTGTAAGCATAGGTGCGTGTGTAAGTATGGCTGTGTGTAAGTATAGGTGTGTGGATGTAAGTTCTAGTGAACACTTGTGGAGTTGATGAGATAGGTGGTTGGTCCTGACCAGTGTGTGTGTGTGTGTGTGTGTGTGTGTGTGTGTGTGTGTGTGTGTGTGTGTATGTGTGTGCACATGCATGTGTATGAGTGTGTGCATGTCTATGCATATTGTCTGTGTAAAAGATTTTAATTATTTTCCCTTCTTTATGATCTGGTTGACAAAGAGTTAATGAGTTCTAATCCTTTCACCTGGCCGAGTAGAGGTCCTTGAGCAAGAAAGAAAAGAAGCCAGCAATTATTAGCATGAAATAGTGAGAGAGGTACAGAGTAAGAAACCAGCACAAAACAGTAAAGTACAAAATAGAAAGAGAAAGAAAACCAGCACTGATTAAAACACAAGGCCAGGGATCACCAGGTTTTAGCCTTTGTCTGATGCTGTGTCCTGCCCAGTACCAGTCAACTTCAAAGGCCAGGGCAGCCCCTGGCAGTTAGGGGGGTGCCACCACATCTGTTTCTTGAATATTTTATCTCATTTTTTGGCTGCTATTGACTATGGGCAACCAAACTAGCCAGCAAGTGCAAGCAGAACCGTAGACAAGAGGGATTTCTTCATGTGTCTTTCTGGTCAAAACATTTAGGTTTTTTTTTTTTTTTTCTATTCTTTTTTTTCGGAGCTGGGGACCGAACCCAGGGCCTTGCGCTTGCTAGGCAAACGCTCTACCACTGAGCTAAATCCCCAACCCCAAAAACATTTAGGTTTTATCGCATAAGTGTTTTTCACTTGCTGTGTGCATTTTGAACCAGTTTAAGAAACTTTTAAATGGTTGTGTTCTTAGAATCTGGGTTTTTTTCCCTCTATTTTCATAAGCTTCAGTGGTGAAGCCTCCTCATGTTGGGAGTCCATTCTTTTACAGTGTCTTTTGATGACTCCTACATCAGGTTTTTCCCGACAACGGGCAATTTCCATGTAGCAGGGTAAAACACAGGGTGGAGTGTGTGGTGGTTTGAATGAGAGCATCCCCCACATGCTCATATATTTACATTCTTAGTCACCAGTTGGTGAGCTCTTTGAGAAGGATTAGAAGGATTAGGAGGTGTGGCCTTGATAGAGGAGGTGGGCTTTGAGGGTTCAAAAGCCCACACTTGGCCTAGTATCTCTCTCTGCTTGCGGCCTGTGGATCAGAATGTAGCTCTCAGTTATTCCTCCAGCACCGTGTCTGTCTGCCTGCCACCATGCTCCCTACCATGATGATAATGGACTAAAATTTGAATGACTTAAAACGATAAACAAGTTCCCAATAAAATGCTTTCTTTTCTAAGGGCTGACTTGGCCATGGTCTCTTCACAGCACTAGGGAAGTGACAAGAATTTAGATACCTGCCTCCTGAAACTGTTAAAAGTGCAAGTTCTTCTTCCTTCTAAAGTAGTTTAGACATCTAGACAGTCTAAGTGTCATATCTAAGATCTCATAAATGACTACAAGGAACCCAGAGATTGTCAAATATAACACACACACACACACACACACACACACACGGAATAATATGCTTGAATCAGAAGCAATAGTCAGAGACTCTCCTTTTTTTTTTTTTTTTTTTTTTTTTTTTTTTGGTTCTTTTTTTTTTTGAGGCTGGGGATCGAACAGGGCCTTGCGCTTCTTAGGCAAGCGCTCTACCACTGAGCTAAATCCCCAACCCCGACTCTCCTTTTCTTAACTAATACTTTTAATTTGTTCTTTGGAAATTTTATACATATATGCAATGTATCTTTATAATATCCATTCCATTCTTTACTCTTCAACTTTCTTTTTCTTTCCCCCAACACATTTCCCTCCTAACATTATATCCTTAGTTTTCCCAATAACCTTTTGTGTCTAATCAATATTATGTATATGCATATACACTACACAATCACCTGCAGGTTATGCAGTGACCTTCCCTGAGCACCAGTCCGACTTGGGTAGGACTTGGGGGGACACCAGCAGCCTTTGTCACCCAAATGAACTCATTGGTTTACCAACCAAGACTTGAATTATTGCTTCATTTCATCCCTATACATTCCATGCCCTTCCTAAACAATGGAACCACTGGAGTGTGGGCAACCTACCAGTGGCTCTCTGCCTCCAAATCAAAATGACTCTTCCTTCCCCAGAAGCCATCAACTGTCAATAGCTCCTCGGTTAGAGGTAGGACTTCAGAAGTCCCTCCCCCGACCCAGGCTGGAATTTTCGCTGGGTTGGTCTTGTGAGAGTAACCACAGCAGCTGTGAGTTTGTGCGTACAGCCTTTACGTCATGTTCAGAAGACAGCTTCTAACTCATTCCTGTCTTCTGTCTCCCGTTCCTTCTACCTACCCCCTCTAAGCCATTTGGTGTTGGTGTTGGGGGAGAGGCTGAACTCTCACAGTCTCTTAGAGTCATGGAACACACACCACTTGCCTCAGTAAGGTGCTTCTCTCACCAAGCTGAAGGTAGTCCAGGTCTATGGGCCTAAACATTTAGAAGGCAATCTGACAAGATGGCTACATAGCAAAACAACAGTAGGTCTTCCAGCCGGGCCTGTGACTTTCCTGGCCACGAACTTTGACCAGGTTTACAGCAGCAGACATGAATTTCTTCCCATGAAGCAGATCTTCAAATCAGAAAGCAGTTGGTTCTCTCCCTAACAGTCCTGCCTTTATTGTACCAGTGGACACACCTGTCCTATAAGGTCAGTATTATGGTGTACAAGGTCTAGTGCAGGGGAAGGACATTGATGTCTTTTGTCTCTTAGTGGCCTGTCCGGCATCGCCCAGCTAACCATCAAGAAGAAAGTTTCCTGGTCAGTTTGAGATGGATTTCTCTTTGTTTTCTTGCTAAAGTGTTTGGTGTATTAAGCAATGGCATCTTATCATGTATGTGGGCAATCCGGGGTAATGACCACAGTTGGCGTCATTTTGGGAACTCCTGGGTCTTCTTGACCTATACCTTGTAGAGAGTAACCCATGCCTGGCATTGAGTTTTCATTTAATAATACATAACGTCTGAGGGAGGCATTGTCTACCCATGCAGGGCGCCTCTGTTCAAACCCTGGTTTTGTTGAAGAATATTTTTAAAATTACTTTACGAATGAATGTGCTTTCATAAAGCTTCTTCATGTTTCCCTAGTTTCGGTTGACCTGTTTCCCCCTTTACCCCGTCTCCTTTCCCTGACCTCTGCTTAAAGTTTTAATCCCAATGGAGGTTCCTGGTCACCGCCATTTTTTCCTATCATACCTGTCCTATTATTCATTCTTTGTTTTCTACTTGACTTGCAAGTTGTGGGCTTCCACATAGCTCCTCGTGTGCTCTTTGTTTTGCTGACCACAGCTTCTATGTGGATTTCAGCAAGAGACCCTCATTGTGTTGAACGTGGGGGAATCTCATGGGCAGGGTGCCTCATCTGTGGTTTTCGTATCACCTACCCATAGCTGTAATACTCGAAACCAATGCCATTCCAGAGTCCGAGCCCTGGGTACACCTCTCCCAAAGGCTTCCCATGTGACATAAAACTAAAGCTGTACAAGCAAGAATGTGGGGCTTCGCGCTGGGGGCTCCCCTTGGAAATCTCTGGCCCAGCTAGCTAGGTGCTCAGGTTTAGGAGAAGGGAAGAGAACTCAGTTAGGGAGGGGGGACTGCTCCCCCCCCCCCATTGGTGCTGCCCCTTTCCACTGCTGCGGCTTCAGTTGCTCAGGCTGGGCTGAGCCAGCAGGAGACTGACTAGTGGTCCAGGGATTCAGGGGAGCTTTGGGCTTCGATTTCAGGAGAGCAGATCTCTTCCCCAAGTGGTGGTGTTAGAGCTCTTATGACAGAAGCTCTCAGACGATGGAGTAATTCCTGCACACCTTTAATCCTTCTGGATAGGATTCTTAAACACAATTTCGGGATGCGTCAGGGTCTGACAGTAGGTACTTTGGCCTGAGAGCTTGGGAAGACCTCATCTACATATTTGGGGGTGTGGTCCTGCTTCTATGACTGATCAGTCTTGAGCCTACATGACCTGTGGTCACATCTACACCTGTGGAGGAGGGGCTTGGGGCATTGCCCTATGTGACTGGTCTGCCTCAAACCTCTCTACAGGGGGCTGTGGGGACTGCAGCTACGAGAGAGGAGACTGATCTCCTGGGAGACTGGGAATGCTCCTGCTGTCCCTTAAGGTCCCCCGGGATTTGATATATCTCGACCAGGAATCAGCCTACTGCCCTACACAAGAAAGCCGGGGCATCTTCCTTTTCCATCAGCATTGACGTCTCTGTCTTTGGCTTTGTCTCTTTGCAGGAGACAGCTTCATTAGATTTCCCTTGAGCTCTCCCTTTGGGGAAACAAACTCACTCATTAAAACTATCGGCCTCCGTCTATTGACTTCTGACAGCGTGCAGAGTCTGGTCATGTTATTTCTGCAAATATTTACTCATGAAAAAGTATAACAAGTTATTGACACTTGGGGTATAAGACCAATGTGGTTTCTGCTCTGGAGTCCAGAGGGAGCAACAGAGGCTGATCGAATCACTTGAACGTTGTGGTTGGAATCATAACCCTAAAACACAGAGTTCGATGTCCCGGTCCCCTCTATATTGAGGGTTCTCTCCTCAGTGAGGGTTAATGGTGGTGTGCTGTGGTTGCTTTTCCTGCACCATTGATTTCTTCCTATTGTATAGGAAGGCTAACAATGGAGTGAAGCAGTAATTCCATTCCGGTCTTGGTTGGTGAACCAATGAGTTCATTTGGGTGACAAAGGCTGCTGGTGTCCCCCAGGTCCTACCCAAGCCCGACTGATGCTCAGGGAAGCTCCCTGCATAACCTGCAAATCATTGTTAATAGTGAAAGAATAAAGATTTTACACTATCCCCCACTGACCCTGCTGTGAGGACAAGAGCACCTCACAACAAAGAATAACATAACATGTTTTGGGGATGTAGCCTGGCTATAGCCACCACAAACCATCTGGCCTCGATAAGGCCTGACTCAATAGTCCTGAGAAAAATGAGAACTAGGGTCAGCTTGCCCCAGAAGCAGGGTGGCCTAGAGTTGAACTGAGCCCAAGTTAGATCATGTGTGCCAATGTGAACAAACCAATGACATTGCTTTGTGTGACTGTTGCCAACTGCCTATGTAATTTTTCCTATAAATACCTTCCCCTAATTGGGCTTGGGGTCGACTCCTCTGTCTCCTGTGTGAGATACGTGTCGTCCCCAGAGCTCTGGTTCCTCAAATACACCTCTTGTTTATTACATCAAGACCAGTTTCTCGTAAGTTCTTGAGGGGTTGTGTTGTCTCGAGAATTGACTCGGGGTCTTCCCCACCCCGGGTGGTCTTTCACTAGAACCCTGTGGGGTGGGGTGGGGTGGGGTGGGGTGGGGTGGGGTGGGGTGGGGTGGGGTGGGGTGGGGTGGGGTCGGTAGTTGGGAGACCTTTCAGCTGCTTATGAGTTTCATGAACTCCAAGAGCCTGCCTGTGTCTTGGAGGAGGGAATGTTTTGTTCTGGAGGAAACCACTGTGCAACATGTAAAAGGCCAACGGGACTAAGCAAAGCTAATACAAGCTTCTTCAAAACAAAAAGGAAATGGGAGACTCCAAAAGGAAATGATAACTCACAGGAGTGGAAGTCCAAATGACTAAGGAATTCCTGAAGACATGTTATAAACTCAAGCAAAAAATTAAAATTGGATACTACCTTGTGTTCAATTGAATATTCTCCCCTTCCCCCCTCCGCCCCCAGACAGAGGATAAGACCACATATTGATAAGGAAGGTCTTGGGGAGACAAAACTTGGGTGTGGACTTCTGTGGTCATTCCTTTGTGTCACAGAGTGTGCATGTGCCCTGGTTGTAGAGACCTCCTCCTGTTAAGCTTCTTAGAGCATCCTCGATCAGCCTTGTCAGGAGACAGACACAGGTTGGTGGCTGCCTTTTATCAGATGTAATGGGCTTTTACGTCATAAGTTAGCACCTCAATATTCCTTGCAGACTACTTAAAATAAAGTGTGTGTAGGACATGTGCATATGTTTCCGTGTGTTCGTACGCGGGTGCTATGCGTGTGTTTCTGTGTGTTCCTACGCGGGTAGAGGTCAGAGGTTAATTTTCGGTGTCTTTTCCCTATGATCCTCTACCTTCCTGTTGAGACATTGTTGATTCAGCAAGGCTGGCCAGCGGGTGAGCCTCAGGGATCCCCCTGTGTCTGCATCCCAGCATCTTGGATTAAAGGCACATACCATCACATACAGCTTTTGATGTGGGTGCTGGGAGCCCAAACTTGGGTCTCATGCTTTCATGACAAGCCCTTTCCTGACTGAGTCATCTCCTTGGCCCATGAAACTCTTTTTTTTTTTTTTTAAATAAAAATGAGTAGAAAATGCTACCACTCCCCAAGGACCACTGGGGAGAGCAGGACAAAGTGCTTTGTGGGTCAGCAGAGTGCTGGGGTCCCCTCTCGCTTCCTACGGGACTGTGTGAAGAGCAGCTCTTCCTACAGTTGACTGATGGAGGGGACTTCAATCTGTAGTCATGGCATTCGCAAGGAGATGGCTTCCCTTAGGCTGGAGGCACTTTGAAATGCAGCTTGGTGGAGGAGACCACAGGCACCATCATGGCCCCACACACTACATTTAGATGACATGAAATTATCAGTATGTATTTATACTTCCTTTGCACTAGTGCATGGGGCCTGTGGTCTGTGTTCTCAGCTCCAAACTCACTTTTGCTGCGTCCCCGATAACTACCTGGCTGTGGAGGTGACTTGTCGCTTGCAGCCACCAGACTTGGGGATGGCATTTAAAGGCTATCATGTAGATTATTTATTTATTTTATGTGTATGTGTGTACAAGTGTTTGATCTGCACATATGTGTGCACACCATGTATATGCATGGCACCCACAGAGGTCAGAAGAGGGCATCAGATATCCTGAAACTAGAGTCATTGGATGGTTGTGACCAACTACATGGGTGTTGGGAATCAAATCCCATGTCCTTTGCAAGAGTCACAAGTGCTCTTAACTGCTGAGCCATCTCTCCACCTCTTTGTTGATGGCATTTTGTCATATAAAAGAAAACACTCAAAGAGAAGGAAAGCAGAGGGAAAGGGTATGGGTGGTTTGGCCACATCTGCTTCTTGGCTGGAACATCTGGGTGTGAACTTGTTACAGGGTGTGGCCTGGTGTCACTTCTGCCACCGGAACACCTCATAGTTTACCCCAAGACCCACCAATCAATGTTGGGGTTTCAGCTGGGTGATGTGTTCTGACTGAGACACCCTTTCTCTTTCAGGGGCTGTGAACAGGGTCCTGAGGCTGAGCTATCATGTGGCCACTGAACATCCCCTCTCCCGTTGGACTTGTTACACTATCGTTCAGTGTTGCTCAAAAGCCATTGTTCTCCACTGCGTGTGGTTGGAAACTGGATAGAGCAGCCTGGAGGCCCGTCTCATTTCATAAGTGTGGAAAGGACACACACACACCCTCTCTCAGGGGTCCACTGTATCATGAAAACCTATGCACTTTGTGCTAATAATGGAACTCAAGGCTCTTTTCAGTTTGTGGGGCCTTCTAGAGTCAAGTGACATCATTTATCCCCCTCCCTATAAAAAGGCAGCTTTTGGGTAGCTCTGTCTGGCTTGACCCTGAGATGTAGTGAGAGGATGACCTTGAACTTTCGGTCCTCCTGCCTTTACCTTCTGAGTGCAGGGATTCCAGGTGTGTGTCACCACACACACACACACACACACACACACACACACACACACACACACACACACACAAACCCTGGGCTCAGTGTGTGCTCGGCAAACACCCTACCCATGGAGTGACATCTCCAACCCCAGCCCCTAGGCAACTTTGGAAGGACATACTTCATGCACTCTTAAAAGTCATACATATGAAATGCATGCACTCACACAGTTTAGGCAGACTCTAATGGACACACTACTATTTCTATGCATAGGTTACAATGTGCTGTTTGGTGCAAGGGGTTATATCTAGTATTGCATTTGTTACTCATTTGTGGCAAAGCATTCTGAATGTTACCTCTGACCCATTTTGAAACAGACATTCTTGTTGAGGACAGACATCCTGCTGTGCAGAAGGGCATCCCTCCGCAATTCCTCCTCAGTAACAGTTCCTCTGTTCCCACCAGTCATCTCTCCCCACTCCCACCTCAGTGTCTGGTACAGTCACTCTACTTTCTATTCCTACATGACCCCAATATGAATGCCGTCATGGTGCAGGCATGGGTCAGTGTCCATGGGGCACCTGCTGAAATTTCCAGGTTCTTGCGGCCCGGAAGAGAGAATTGGACTTAGAGACACATGGGCAGTGATGGAAATAGAGCCCGTAAATTAGGAAAGAGCGGGGCACACCTGAGAACAGATGTTGGCTAGAAAACCGGTACAGGTCTGAGGTTGGATGGGTCTCAGGCACAAGTGCGGTGGGTCATAGTCTGTAATGCAGCAGGAGGGAATATCTTAGTAGGCTGGTCAAGGTGTCCCCTGAACAACCAAGCCATGTGATAGACCTAGTATGAAGACGGTTTATTGGTGGGAAGGAAAGGGAGCCTGAAAAAGAGGTAGAGGCAGAGAAAGGGGGTGGAGGGGGCAGAGAAGGACAGAAATTAAGAGAGAGGAAGAGGCCAGCCTGGAACATGTGGAAATGAGAGAGGGGGTGGGGGTGGAGCGAGCAATACTTCTTACAGTTTTGGTTGGATAGCACCTGGTGTTGTAAGACCCGGAAGCGGCCTTACCTCAGGAGCGCAACCCACAGAAAACAACTCGAGAGATCGCCGCAATTGCAAGAGGCTTAGTGATCCACGTACGTGGGGTTGCTCATCCACGCACGGAGAGGCAACCCCGAACCCAAAAAGCACACAACTTTTCTTCCTTACAGAGGGCAGACTTCAGCAACAGGGTTAGCTGGCCTATTCTCATTGGTGGTACACAGGACAAAGGATCTGGTCAGGTATTGGCTGGCCTGCTCAAGGGGCTGTTCTTGGCTCAGTTAGATACTTTCCTTGTCCAGCCCTGCACCTGGCCTTGGAAAATCCTTGGAAAGGGCCAAGTTTGCACGTCCCTTAGACGGGGTGTGGGGGAGGAACTGGGTGGTCAGGCAGGGTAAGGATGACATCTTGTGGTTGTTCTCGGGACTTACCACAGGGAGAGGTAGGGGAAGTCTTTCTGAGAACAGTTATCTTTGTTTTGTCAGAATAGTCTGGTCATTCTTGACTACTAAAACTTTGTCATATCATTAGGCAACCTGATGTCAGATGTATTTCTCTTTTTCTTTTTCTTTTTCTTTCTTTCTTTCGTTTTTTTTTTTTTTTTGGAGCTGGGGACCGAACCTAGGGCCTTGCGCTTGCTAGGCAAGCGCTCTACCACTGAGCTAAATCCCCAACCCCCAGATGTATTTCTCAAAACCTTGTTTTCACAACTTTGTTTCTCATATCTATGAAACTATGAAACGTTATTTCTTCACTGGCAGTGGCTAAGCCACTTGGGGGGAGCCTAGAGCAACTGCTAACAGGGATCACATCTTTTCTTAGGAAAGTTCCGCTTTAGCACACGTAGTTTATGGTGGGTTGGAGGGACATCTCCAGTCTTCCTCTGCCACTCCTTTTTTTTTCATATGTTGATTTTGAAGTTTCTACATTATCTCCATTCTGGTCCTGCCTCCCTACGGTGTTTGCTATTCTGTGTCTGGCTGTCTCACACGCTTTCTCCTTGTTGTGAGAAACTCAAGGGAAGAAGGGCTTATTCTGGTCACATGTCCAGAGGGATGCAGTTCATCTTGGTAGCAGGCAGGGGAAGCATGTGGTTGGAACAGGTTGTTATTCACAGCCATCACTGCTCAGCAAGCTGTGAACAAAAGGAAGTGGAGCCAGGCTACAAAGTCTCAAGGCCCACCCCCAGTGACTCACTTCCTTAAGCAGGCTCCACCTCCTAAAGGTTCTGCAACTTCCCCAAACAGCACCACCTGCTGGTGACCAATGGTTTAAACATGCGAGCCTATGTGGGGGTGGGTGGAAGCATTTCACATTCAAAACACAGCACTGGCCCATTTCACTTGATATGAAAAGTCTTGTAAGCTCGTTTACACTGTTGCAAATGAGATTTTGTTCTTTTTGACAGACACACCATGTAATACCTACCCCGCCCCCCACCTTAATCTCTCACTACTATTCATCATCTTGTCTATTGTGGATCTTCTCACTACGATGTGAATTGCATGAGCGATGCCTGTTTGTCTGTTGGGAGAATCAGATATGCGACAGGCACTCGAATATCTGTTGAAAAGATTCATCCATTGACAGAGAGCACAAACAAGTCACCCCATCTGTGTCCCCACTGGGCCGAGTGGTACAAGAGACAGGCCTTTGGCTTTGTCGCTCCCCCAATGGAGCCTGCGATCTAGCCAGCCGCGTGTCTGGAACGGAATCTGACAGAAGATGATGCAGACGGGCATCCCGCCAGCCCTGCCAGAAGTCTGAGGCTGGACTTCTGAGCTCTGAGCTCCAGACTGCGCTGAAAGGTCTGCCCTGAGGCAAGATACTAATTGAAGCTTGTTTTTTGGAGAGCGGCCATTTGCATCTGTTTGCTGCTTTTCTCCCGGTGGTTAAGGGGATTTTGTTTGTTTGCTTTTATTTTTATTTATTGATTTTTTAATTTTTTTTTTTTTTTACCACCACTCCCAGTCCTAACCTGTGGCTAGGCGTTGCTGTGTCTTGTCTTGTTGTACCTATAGGCTCCAGGCTGGCCCGATGCTGTGTGTCCCCCTCCTGTGGAGTGTCTTTCACATAGTAGTGACAGCAGCTGGAGTTGTCACTGTTGATGAAGGCTGAAAGCCTCCTTCATATTCATGACAGGGCAGCGAGAAGCCCTTCAAAAATGCATCAGACATGCACAGAGTGTGGTGAGATGTGTTCCAAAGCAGAAGCAGCCCAAGTGGCAGACAGTGCCCATGGGTTGAAGCCAAGAAAATCATCCCTTGGGCCACGGTTTCTCAGTCTGGGGTGGGGGGTGGGGGGTGGGGGGGGGGGGGGGTGGGGGTGGGGGTGGGGGGGTGGGGGGGGTGGGGGGGGTGGGGTGGGGGGGGTGGGGGTGGGGGTATGAGGGCTTTCATCTAGCGAGAGGCTGCTGTGTCTCTTACAGGGAGTTTGGGGGTGAGGCACCTATGGTCTCCTGACTTCCTTCAGTCAGAGGGTGTGTACGCTGGGCTCACATGAGGGAATATAATCTGAGGGGTCATGGCATCTTTTCACATGGAGTTTTGAGAAAGGGCTGAGGTCCCCATCCAAGAGCATCTTGGACCTGAAACACTGAGCCCAGATCAGAGATTGGAGAGCCGTAAACGGAGAACAGCTCCTCTGTCCCTCCTTTCTTTACTATCCCCGAGCCTGTTTCCTTCTCCGAAAGGTGAAAATGAAAACTCTTACATTGCTATAAGGGGATGAGATAAGTGTAAATGACCTCTGGGAGCTGTGTACAAAATGTCCCAGTGCTATCCTGAGGATGGGAAAGAACCAAGCAATCCTCTATTAGCTGGAGATAGACCCAGTGCGCTCACACACACTCAGACCACAGGCACATAGTCAGAAACACACATGCACACCCATGAGACAGACTGGGGGAAGCCGCCTCTCCTAAGACAATGGGCAATTGTTATATATTGATGGAATCTATTAAAATTATGATCACGTCTAATGCTCATTTTCCTGTACATAAGTGAAGACGTGGGGATGGGGGCAATTTTACTCCTTCATTGGCAGATGTCAGACTTTTCTTTTGTGTTTTGGATGCCTTGAGCCAAAGAATGAACAGTCTAACAGCCGGCAGACTGCCATCTGAAAACAAAACGAAAAAGATTTATTTTTATCGTTTGTGTGTGAATTAGTTACTTTTATGTTGCTGTGAGAAAATACAAGGTAAGGCAATGGGGAAAAGTTTATTTTAGCCTGTGGTGCCGGAGGGAAAGAGTTCAGAAAGGTAGGGAAGGTATGGCCCAGAGATAGAAACAGGAAGTTGGTCGATCACCCAAGAAATAAAAAGAGAACAGGAAGCGAGACAGGTTTAAACCTTTAAAGCCCATTCCTCGGACTTCTAGCAAGGCTGCACTTGCTAAACGATCCATATCCTCCTCAAACAGTGCCACCACCCGGGATTCAAGTATTCAACTACAGGAGCCTGTGGGGGACATTTCTCATCTAAACCACTGCGCATGCGTGCGTGCGTGCTTCCATACTCAAAGATATCCACAGAGGCGAGAATAGGGCGTCGGATTCCTGCAGCTGGAGTTACTGGTGGTCATGAGCTGCCCAGTGTGAGTGCTAGAAAACCAGGATTTACTACAAGAGTAGCAAGTGCTTTTAGCCACTAAGCCACGTCTTCAGCCTTAGTTCAGCCATCTTGACTGGGACTTCTCTGTTGCCCGGAGACTATGATGCAAAGACTTAAGCGTTTGCTCTGGTTCCTGAAGACAGCCCCGATCAGGGATGTTTGAATAGCTCCTACCAGAGTTTTTACTATGAAAGGTCTTGGTGAACTCTAGATGACCTAGCAACCATTTTGACCTAAATCAGAGAGGCAGAATTTCCCCTGATAGACTAGTATGAGCAGTACTAAGAGGCAAGGCGCTCATCAGTGCAAAGCACATCAAGGTTTAATGGCTGTGATTGCTGTTAAAAGGTAAGGCTGTGATTGGCTCAAACAAATAGCTGGTATTAGTCTAAGAACCCCAATTGGCTTATGCTTTAGTTTGCTTCTCTGTTGCTGTAATAAAACACTGACAAAAGCCAAGGTGGGAAGGAAAGAATTTATATTACAACTCAACTTCATGGCCAAGGGAAGCCAGGGCAGGAGTTCAAGGCAGGAACTGAAGAGGAGACCACAAGAGAAGGTTACTGATTAGCTTGCTCAGTTTCTCTTCTTATAAAGCCTAGACCTACCTACCCAGGAATGCGTTAAGCCCTCCTACAACAATAAGTCATGAAGAAATGCCTCACAGAGATGGATACAGACCAGTGTGATAGAAGCAACTCCTCACCTGAGGCTCCCTCTTCCTTGGATGGTCTTGAGTCAATAATCAGGATTAGCATCATGTAAACGTGGAGTTCAGATCGACTACGAGTAGTCTGGGAGGTGCTTTCCTGTGCTGTCTCTCCTGGTGTTTCAGCATCTGGTCCAACGATGGCTCCCCCTGCGCAGTTCTTCTTGCCTTCTTTGGGAGTGGTGACTGAGCTTCATGCTGAAGGTAGCAGCTGAGGCAGCAGACAGGTTTCCTCTGGCTTGTGCCTGGTTTCTTATCCTGGGCCCTGGACTTCTGTCTCATGCCTGGTTCCTGAGCTCTAGGTTTTTAGCTTCTGCAATTGCTGATGGACAGCCGAAGATCCGGCCGCTGGTTGCCCATTGACTGGAGATATCTCGCGATCTCTCTCTTTGCTTGGATTCCATCCCATGGCCAACAATACTTGCAGCAGGGGATGATTGCAGAGTCCATTTCCTGTGGGCCTTGTCAGGAGAGTGTAGAGCAATGCTGGTTCCTTAACACAGCGGTCAGGGGCAGGCACCCTGTTGGGTGTCAGCAGCAAGACTTCGTTCGTTCATGGCAACTGAAGAGCTAAAGGAGCGGGGGGGGCGTGGGCAGAGGCGGGGGGGGGTGCGAGGGGGGTTGCGGGGGTGGAGGTGTGGTGGGAAGAAGTTCAGAAGCCAAAGTAGATGAGAGAGCAGAGAGCAGAGGGCTGATGAGAGACTGTGAGAAGCCAGAGAGGAGAATCTGCAGGTTCTGGTGGCCAGAGGAGTACAGAGAGCTGTCAACTTCACAGTCATTATTCTGAGACAAACCCCGTGGCTCCCCCTGCACCCTGCGGAGAGCTGTAACATTAACCACTGCCAAAGGTCCTGGTACCCCAAGCCTTCACAGGGGCTGTGACACTAGAGGACACCACTTATAGTTGCTTCTATCTGCTTATGGCAATACTGAAGGAAACTAATAGATGCTAAAGACCGGCACTTGGAGAAGACCCGTTTGCCTATCCATGGTTTCTATCAGGGAGCCAGCTGACTGGTGCATGCGCACACAGGTATGGACATTTATACTCACACAGTACTCTCCAGACATGAAACACAGCCTCACGTACCCCTCTAGTCCTTCATTTATACACACACTTAATTGACTCTACGCTAAGTACATTTCAATAGCCATTCCCACATGAGACACCTCTTTCTCTCTGTCTCTGTCTCTCCTCTCTGTCTCTCAGTCTCTCCCCCTCCCACTCTCCATTCTCTCACCTCTCATATTGCTCTGCTCCCCAACATGGGTGCCTTTTCCTCCTGAGACCCACATGCTCCACTCGGGACTCCCTCCTGTGTTCTTCTCAGCTGGCTTTTGTCAAGCTTCCTCAGGAAGTTTGTGGACCATTGTGAGGACACCGGTCTGGGAGGGAGGTACTTCCACCCAGGAAGGGTGCTCTCTGCTCTCTCTCTTTCCTTAAGCTCAGCTTCAATATTGTGCTCTCTTGGAAGTGTCCTATGGGTGGCTGGTGACAGATTCCTGATGCTCCCCTAACCTTGGGTGCAGGACACTTGGAACAGGGAAAAGTCTGGTACTAGATCCTCTCCCAAAGGTTCTGTTCCTTGTAATAGTTATGTGATTGCCTGTGATAGTATGAACCTGCCAGTAGGTGGCGTCCTAGGACTCAAAACCATGGGTTGGAGCTGATGCTGGGAGAGGGCTCCACTTCTGTGGAGGACTATTTATTCCAGAATGGGTACCAATCGGTGGGTTGATGTGGTCTTATCCTTTCTCAGAGCTCCTAACAAGCTCCTAATTGATGCTATCAAAATACATTAAAATGTGTTCATAGCCTATTTTGGCACCAATAGGGAAATACTTGTTTGTTTAGCTCCTTGTGTGTGTTGGCTCTAATTGCTCAGCTTCAGGGAAACTGTCCTGAGCCATACTGTGTAGCTTTGCTGCTTCAGTGGATAAACTGATTTCATTAGTGAGTTTCTTCTTAAGAAAGTTTCCAACTGAAACAGGAGCAACAGACCCTGGGGAGAGATGGTCCTCTCCTGGGCAAGGATTGTAACTGCCGCTGGAGTCTGGCACTTGAGTGCCAATGGGGACAGCCTGGACCCCATAGGCTCTCGGCAATTCATCTAGAGCCATTCCAGCCCTAAGTACTTACTCAAGACAAATAAAAATAAAAGTCCACTCATAGAAGCTTCGTCAGAATGGTTCAAAGCAGGAAACAGCTACAATATCCACCCCAGATAGAACGTGAGCAGATGGCTGCCCTTCACATTCAGGAAGACCGGTCAGCAGAGGCAAGAACGAACAACTGGTACCAGACCAAGGATGAATCAGAGTGATGTGCTGATGCAGCCAAATCATGCTCCAGGGCAAAAGACTCTGGTGTTACCCTTTCTAGGAAGGTGATTAACAGGCAAAATGGATTTCCCAGGATAGAGACCAGCACGGACCATTTTGTGGATCATTTTTTTCTTCCATCTCCTTAGTTGTTTTCAGGTAAACTAGATTTCCTGAGGGGTGGTCTCCTGGCCAGGTGATTGACAGGCACAGATGACTTAACTCTGAAGGGAGGACACAATAGTGTGTAATGTCTTGGATAAGTTGTCCTATCTCCACATAGGGCCGGAGGCTGAACTTAGATTACATTCTTCTTACCAGAAGGGTATAGCATTCTCTTAATGACCTCAACAAAGCCCTGGCCCCTCCACTTTTTTATATGGTAGGTTAAATCTTACAATTTAAGGGCATTGGTGAAGCTTCCTTTCTGTCTTTCAGCTCAGGGCTCTTTACTTCTACTTTTTTTTTTTTCTGCACATCAACTTTAATCTCCTTACCAATTAGTTTTCTGTATCCACAGATGTACACTCGGCTCCTAATTTACTTCTATTGAGACTGGTGTCTCTACTGGCAAGGGAAGGGCAGCCCTACTACTCCAAGTGTTGTTAATAATATTATCAATGCTTAGAATGGCAATAGGTGCCCTGTGTTAGGCTCACTCACTAACTCAAATGTCTTTGTGTGTCACATCATTTAATTCTTACAACAGTGTAGCAGGCACACTGCTCTATCCACATTTTGCAGGTAGAGGTTCAGAGCTGGGAGTTGATGCCTTTTGCCTACTGCCATTTTAGCATAGAACTTGCCAACAAGACCTTATTAGGCCATGGAAATACTCTGCTTTTTCATGTTTGGTTTGTTAAGTCAAGATCTTTCTAAAGTTGAATACAGACATATTTCAGAGGACTTATCTTTTTTTTTTCTTTTTTTTCAGAGCTGGGGACCGAACCCAGGACCTTGCGCTTCTAGGCAAGCGCTCTACCACTGAGCTAAATCCCCAACCCCCAGAGGACTTATCTTATTGATAAGTATTCATTAGCTAAAGGGAGAATCAGCAAAAGATCAAAACCAAGAAGACATCTTATGATAAAATGTGAATGTGGGGTTGGGGATTTAGCTCAGTGGTAGAGCGCTTGCCTAGGAAGCGCAAGGCCCTGGGTTCGGTCCCCAGCTCCGAAAAAAAGAACCAAAAAAAAAAAATGTGAATGTGTGTTAAGATGAGTTTTCTGGTGAGCTTCAAAGCTAGTTCATACTGATAGGACATAGGATGATAGAATGGACCTTTAGGATACCTATTTTTTTTTTTGTCATATACTGTCATCTTGAGGGGACAACTCTGACCTCCAGAGAAGCCTTTGATGTCTCAATGGCCCACTTTGATGGCCCACTTGATTGTGACATGACTTATCTTTGTCCATTTCAGTTACCGTAACTGAGTACCACCGACTGGGTGATTTATAAATGGTAGAACTGTGTAGCTATAATGAATGGAACTAGAAGAGGTCTTATTGAGTCTTCTCGACTGAGAAAGACAAATGTCACCTGCTTTTTCTTATTGGCAGCTACCAACTCCAAATCTTCAGATGTAAGTGTGGTCCTCATCGAGGAAACTTTCCTTTTCAACAGATGGAAACCGCTACATTAAACCACAACCAATCAAAACATAGAGGTGTGGACTCCAGTCCCAATGGAGATACCTATAAAACACTCACATACTGAAGGCCCAGGGAACATTGCCGAAGAGGATGCAGGAAGAGTGCAGGAGCCAAAGGATCCACGAATTTGCAGTGAGATTGTGTCACCCAGGAACCCCAGAAGCTAGGTCTGTAAGGCCTCACCAATATGGCTGCCAAACATGAGCTGAACAAGGAGAATGCCAAAGAACATGGCAGATTGCTGTGGGGAAAGCCCATGAGAGCTCAACCCTACACAAAGAGCTACAGGCAACTGAGTAAAGCCGGGAGCAGGACAGGTGGCCTTCCAGGGAAGAGCACACCATTGACTTCCAGTGTCTGATGGTCAGTCCCTGAGCGCATACATGCAGGTAATATCATATGGACTGAACAGGTTATATTTAGGAACACACACACACACATACATGCACATGCATGCACATGCGCGCGTGCGTGTGTGCGCGCGCGCACACACACACACACACACACACACACACACACACACACACCCCTATGCAATAACAAAAACTGATGGAAAAAAAGGCCATGAATCCGAAGGAGAGCAGGGTTGGATATATAGCAGGGTTTGGAGGGGGGGAGGAAAGGTAGAAATGCAATTACAATGCAATCGAAAAAACAAATTGAAAAGAGTAGGAGTTGACAGGGTTTGTAGCTCTGAGGCTGACGTACAAGTGCTGGGGACGAACATCAGCTTGCCAGCAGAGGAGGGCCTTGTGCTGTGTGGTCACCCAGCAAGACAGAGCCATGTGTCTTGGGCACCTCCTTCCCTTCTTACAAAGACAAAGGTGCCATTAAAGGGAGTTTACCTCATGAGCTCATTTTACCCAAATCACCTTTTGAAGGTCTGCCCCTAACCACATTCTCACTTGCATTTGGGGATTAAGCTTCCAACACTTGGGCCTTGGGGGGAGGGGGACGACATGTTCAAGCTGTGGCAGTAATGATTCTAACTAAGGTGTAGGAATGGTTTTGTTTTTATTGTAGTCACCGGGATCTGCTTGCTTAACTCTACTTTGAGAAGACATGTCTCACAAGGAGGTTAGGGACACAGGGACAAGACATAGAACACACACTGCGAGTACTGACACCACAAAGTCCTGTTTGGAAACAAATGGCCACAAGGTATGAATGTCTGGTCACGTTACCGAAAAACTTGTATCAAGGAATCAAAGTGTAGGAACAAGAGATTATATGGAGCCCAGTCCAGACAGATATGACTCTAACACAACTTGTGCACACAAGGCTCAGGAATGTTGAGAAGGAGGGAATGGAGAGACTGTGAGAGCCAAATGAAGAGGGAAATTGTTGTGAGACTGTCTTCTGAGAATGTCAGAGAAGCTACCCTGGTGAAGTCTCACTAACATGGCTGCCTAAATAGGACTTGGTCAAGAAGGACACAGTAGACACGCTAACAGGGAAGGGGTAAAACTCATAGGCCTCGACCCTCGACAACGACTACGGTCAGCTAAGGAATGTTGAAAATGGAAAGAATCACAGCCTTCCCCAGGGAAGAGCAAACCAATGGTTATCCAGTAATTACCAGTGGTTGTCCCCGAGGTCATATAACATTGTATGGACTGTGTAGGCTGCAAAGGAGGACTAAATGGTAGCTGGGGGAAGGGATGGGGAAATGATGTAATTACAATTTCAAAAGCCAAAACATTATCATAAAAAACAAAGAGCAGGAGATCAAATGAATTCTAGCTTGACCATGCACAGGGCTGGTCAGCTAAGTTCAGAGCAGGATTTGGAATTCTACCTTGAATTTTCTCCAATGTATATGTTTTTCGAACAAACACTAAGTATGTGACATATACTAAATAATTTATTTTGTGTGTGTTCATGTTTGCACGTATGCATATTTGTGTGTGTGTGTGCATGTGTGCGCGCACACACACACACACACACACACACACACGTGCAGTCATGTAGCGGCCAGAGGTCATCTTTAGACCTTGTTCCTCAGGGGCTGTTACCTCGCATTTTGAAATAGGCTCTCTCACTGAAGCATGGGGCTCCTTGAGCTTGGCTGTCTTGCCAGCTTCAAGAGCCCACCATTTGCCTCCTCAGTGCTGAGATTACAACAATGTGCCTATGCCTGGCTTTTAATGTGAGTGCCAGAGATCAAACTCAGCTCCCCATGCTTTCATAGCAAGTATTTTACAAACCAAGCCATCTCCTCAGCTCCTAAAATATACTAAATAATGTAATAAAAATGGTAGCTTTTCTACCACGAACAACTTGCCAACCTGTTCTTCAGGCATACCTGGTCCTAGGAAGTGATGTAACACAGAAATAAAATGGAATGAATAATCACAAATTTTGGTACCACAGTATACAACCACCTTACCGACTGACCACATTCTCCCAGGGTATGGTGGTACCTGTTCCCCCCACATCCTTCTCCTCTCCTCCTCTAGACCTTATGACCCGATGGACAAGTGTGTAGCTCAAGGCTCTTCTGCCATTGTCATGAATCTAAGTGGCTGCATCCTGAAGGAGAAACCCTTTCTCTCTTTTGCATAACATCCAACTCAGTGACAGGCATGTATGAGGCAGTGGAGTGACCAAGGAAGCACACACTTTAGACCTGAGTTAATTGGGTTAGATTCTGTGTGATTTTGGGGAAATTGCACCATCTTTTAAGTCTAGGCGTACAGTGGGAAACTAAAGATGAGTCCCTGCAGAGGTGACCTCAGTAGATTCAGAGAATCATTATTTTTAGAGAAGGAAGGCTGGAGAGATGGCTCAGCAGTTAAGAGCATTGGCTGCAATTCCAGAGGTCCTGAGTTCAATTCCCAGCAACCGCATGGTGGCTCACAACCATCTGTAATGGGATGCCCTCTTCTGGTGTGTCAATGGCAGAGCACCTGCATACATTAAATAAATAAATGAGAAAAAAAAGTCGAGAAGGAACTGAAATCCATGTTTACAAGAAGATGTGGACTCAGCCACAGGGACATGACTCTGATGTGCTTGGACTAATGGATGCCTCTCAAACAAGTGTGCATGTATGTGGGGAACCCTGACCTCACAGGAGGCAGGTAGAGCATTGTGGAGCTGGCAGAGTTCTCTTTGGATTCTATTTTTGGAGGTGTGGAGGGTTTTATCTTAGTTTAATTATAGTGGAATTAGCTAACTCTAGGGGATAAAACATTTCTATCCTTGGAAGAAACTTTATGAATTCTGGGGCAGCTTTTTTTGGCTAGAGCCTGATCACACACTAATACCTCAATAATGTCACTACTGAAGCTATCAACTAGGATCAGACTTCGGGAGATGGCTGCTGGAAGAACAGTCATCCTCTTCAGTCTTAGTTGTTAAAACTTGAGGCCACGTTTTAAAACAAGCTAAAGGCTGGCGAGACAAACGACCTGAGTTCAATCTTTGGGACCCACTTCCAGATAGTGGAAGGAAAATGCTGACGTCCATAGGTTATCCTCTGACCTTTGCACACATGTACACACACACACACACACACACACACACACACACACACACACACTGAAATACAATAAAATCAGGAAACCAAATATACAAGCTGAGAGCCTTGCTAAGGTCCTGGGACATTTTCTAAGGGGAAAAGGAAGAGAAAGTAACTTTAAGCTTACAGCGTCTGGGTGCACGCTTCATGGTCTCATGGCCGGTTTGCCCACTGAGGGGAGGCATGCATTCATTCACAAAGGTCAGGGGAATCGTGACCCCAGAAAGCAGGCTTCCAGGTACTCAGACGTGAGACTTCTCCCCCAGAACCCTCCATCCCATGTGAGGCCACAGTGCACTTTTTTTCACCCAGTCAGCAGTGATTCACATCTATCAGGAACACTGGGATCCAGCTAAGGGAGCTTTTAGAAAACAGTTATTTTTAAAGATTGATTTTCATTCAGGGAGGCTGCAAAGGTCTCCAATACAATGCAAACAGTTGCTTTGGTTACCCAGCATAGCTTAAGTGCACAAAGACCCTATTGCTTAAGACCCTACACAGCCGCAAGACATGGAGAAGTGAATCTCCAGCTGACCAGAAATGTCTCCTCTGCTCAGGGGCTTTCAGAGTGCTGGAAGGTGCTGTGCAGGCTACTGGGTGGGTGGGGGGAGCTACTGATGGACTTGCCCAGCCCCGGGCTGCAATGCCCACCTGCCAGGACTGTTACCGGGTAACCAATCATGTTCTTACTGGATTTGAGGCCAGAAGACAAGCTTGGGCATCATCCTCAGGACAGTCAGTGGGCCGTAGGGATCTACCTGCCTCTGTTTCCCTAGTGTGGGATTAAGAGTGGGTTCCACCATTCCTGGAATTTTTCTGTGCCTTCTGGGAATCAAACTCATGCCCTCGTATATTTGAGAAAACCACTTTAGTCAATGAGCTATCTCCCAGCTCCCTTATCCCTCTTTTTCTTTACTGATTAAAGTACACTTCCTCCTGCTAGCCCCACAGTGTCTTGAGTTCTGTGGTGGTGTATGAAGCTTAGACATCTGGAAGGGAGCTTCCTTTCTGTTCTTCCTTCCTTCCTTCCCTGAATGCATTTCAACTCTGATGATGTGCTTTGACGAGAAAAACATCTTACTAGAATTTCAATAGGGATACATTAATGTCTAGAAAAATCCATTAAATATTGACATCTTAATTAATTAATCCTTTAAATTAATCTCTTTAATCCATGAATGTGCTACATTTTTCAAATATTTAAGCCTAATTTCTTCCAAAAGCATTTTGTAACTTTTTGTCTAATCCCACTCATGTTTTGTTAAGTTTTAAATTAAGAATCATTTATTATTTTTATTATTAATTTTGAGACAGAGTTTTACCTTGTAGCCTCAGCTAGCTTGGTACTCACTATGTACACCAGAATACCTCAAACTCACAGAGATCCTCCAGTCTCTGTCTTCTGAGTGCTGGAGTTAAAGTTGTTCACCACCATACCTGGGTTAATTCATTTTTGATAATGTCTGAGAAACTGTCATTTTCCCCTGTAAATATATGCAATACCATAGTTTCATTCTTAATGTGTTATTTTTAAGAGGAAGAATGGAGTAAGAGCGTTGGTTTTAATTTTATACCATATTCTGTTTAGTGTGAATGGCTCTTTAAGTAACTTGAATGTACTCTACCTATACAGCTGTGTGGGAGCATGTGTGTGTGTGGGGGCGAATTTGTGTGTACATCTCTGTGTATGACTCCATGTTCATGTATGTCTGTGTGCGTCTCTCTGTGTTGGTGTTCATATCTCTGTATGCATATTTCTAAATATGGTTATGTCTATGTGTCGGCACATCTCTCTATGTGTGCGTTTCTCTGGGGGATATATCTCTGTGTGCACCTGCAGTGTGCATCAGAACAGACTAATGTGGAGGATAGCCTCCACCGTGTCTTTTTCTTGCTATAATTCCTCCCTTACATAAGGCAGTTCATTCTGGGGGTGGGGGACCGCATGTCTTCTCACCTGTGGTAAAGGCCACACTGCAGAGGTCACAGCCTGATTACCATCCTCCCCCATACATGCTCCTTCCAGGGACTGCAGTATATTCTTCAGTCATCAACCATCTTTGAGGAGTTTCCATACTCCCGAGGCAGATCTTGTTCATCAGGGACACACTCCACATCACACCATATACAGGAAGATAAGCTGCCCCAGTCATTTCTGTTAGGGACCCATCACTCTGAAATGGCTCTGCCTTTGTTGCACATCTGATCACCCACAGCAGAGGCCAGACAAGGGTTCCTATGGCATGGCATTCCACAGAGCATGGAAAACGATGGTATTTCGCTCTAAGTATAAAATGTTCTTTATAGACTCATGCTTTCAACACCTGATCCCCAGCTGGTGGCACTGATTTGGAAGGCTGTGGCCCCTTTAAGGGGTAGAGGCATACTGTAGTAAGTAGGTCACTGAGAGCAGGCTGTGTAGCCTAATGCTATGCTTACACTCTGCTTCCTGTCTGTGGATACAATATGACCATTGGCTTGAATTCCTGCCGCCATGCTTCCCCACTGTGATAGACCCTGGAACTGTGAGACCCTCCTTGTTTTAGTTACTGTTCTCAGGGCATTTTATCGCAGCAACAGGAAGTAACTGAGACAGATGGTTATATGGGAGACTATCCGCTAGCAATTTCTCCAATGCCTAATGTCTTGGCTTTAATTGCATGTCTTATCGTCTGATGCATGGGCCATACAACTGCTTCTCCCTAAGTCATATTTGATGGTGATCCTTGTTTGGGCTTGTGGTGGTTTGTATATGCTTGGCCCAGGGAGTGACACTACTAAAAGTATGGCCCTGTTGGAGGAGGTGTGTCACTCTGGGTGTGGGCTTTAAGACTCTCCTCCTAGCTGCCTGGAAGCCAGTATTCTGCTAGCAGCCTTCAGACGAAGATGTAGAACTCTTAGCTCCTCCTGCACCATGCCTGCCTGCCTGGATGCTGCCATGTTCCTGCCTTGATGATGATGGACTGAACCTCTGGACCTGTGAGCCAGCCCCAGTTAAATGTTGTCCTTATAGGAGTTGTCTTGGTCATGGTGTCTGTTCACAGCAGTAAAACCCTAACTAGGACTTGGATCCAGTGGTTTGTATTATTTTGGGGGGTGGGAGGTGGGAGAGGAACATAAATAAATGTTTATTTATTCCAGATAGGACACCACTGACAGATCCACTCAAACGAATCTTGGTGAGTTCAATAAGTTCCTTGGGGGTCACTTACAAGAGGATACGGGAGCAGAGGTGACTCCCAGGCAACTGTGTCATCACAAAGTCCATACTGCCAAAGTATGAATTGCTCTCCTTGGCTTCAAACTAACTCTGGGAATTTGTTCTAATCTTTTGACTCCTCATTCTCTGGCTCATTCTGTCTTCACCTTCAATCTATCTCTGTAAAACTGTCCTGGTAAAACTGTGCGCTCGCTCTCTCTCTCTCTCTCTCTCTCTCTCTCTCTCTCTCTCTCTCTCTCTCTCTCTCTCTCTCTCTCTCTCTCTGCACTGCCCTCTTAAATCACCTTTCTTTTCCTGTGCTGTTCTCATGAGAGTTGTGTGTATCCTATCTCTGACTCCTTCTTTTAAATCTTTCTCTGATCCACCACATTGTCTGCCTTTCAATTACACGTCATTTCAAACAGGACTGATTCCTTCTAAAATTATCTTTGTTGTTTTGGATTAAAGGTGTGTACCAAGAGTGTCTCTGTGTTCTAGCCAGAGGGATTAAAGGTGTGTCATTCCAGAACACATAGACCTAGAAGGTCTTCGGATGTGATCCCTCCGGATTGCCAGAGCAGTCATGTTGCTGGATTAAATCCCTCTACAGTGATGTGTTGGTTTAGACCCATGAACTGCATAGTTGGTGGCAGTGCAGGAGCAGTAAACCTACCTGTCCATCTTCCACAGGAACAGTGGTCCCTTTGAAGGCAGCTGTATTTGGTAAGGGTATATAGGGAGACTCAGGAGCCATGCTTAAGGGCGAATTCATACAAACAATTCAGTAACTCTAGGCTACCAAGATCTTGCTGCTGAGAGCCAAGAAGACCCAATTCCTTGCCTTCTGCTGGCTGCTCCATGCAGTACCAATAGGACTTGGGCTTCTAGTCACTTTGAGAAAGACGAAGCACAAATCTCCCCCTCTGTTTCAGTTGCCAGCTCAGCGGCTCAAAACCAAAGTGAACCCCCAATCAACCAAAGCAAAGCAAAGCTATAAACCTAAGCCACAATCTTTGGCATACTAGCTGTAATAATAGTGTCTCTCTTTGTGTGTATGTATGTGTATGTTTCTCTCTGTGTGTGTTTGTTTCTCTTTGTATGTCTCTGTGTATGTATGTATGTATGTATGTATGTATGTATGTATGTATGTATGTATTATTATGTTCTTGGTCCTTTATCCTAGTTGGCAACGAGTTCTCAAAAATGTAACTGCTAGATCACATTGAGTTTCAGTTGGGTTCAAGGAAAAGTTGTTCTGGGTCTAGGCCCAGCAATGTCCAACTGAGAGAACTTCAAGACACAGGGCAAGTAGAGAGCCAGATAGCCTCACAGCAATAGTGTACCCCTTCTGGGAGAGGGTTGTCTCTGAGAATTAGATAGGCCAGGGAATGTTTAGGTATTTGGAGTTCTAATGATTGGACTGTCCCTAGACCTCTCCTCACAGTCCTTACTTGTGTCTAAACCTCACCATTTATCTAGGTGCCATCTGTGGTCTGGGTGTGCCCCTGGGATGTTGGTCGTCAGTACCTGAGCAGAAATCATGGTGGAAGGTCTGGGAGGAGGGCATGAGAAACACCTTGCTGAAAGCTCATGGCCTCCTGAGTCCCACACAGCATCCTTGTCTTTAAGTGCTAGGGATTGAACCCATGGCCTCCTGGCCCAGCTCATAGGTTCTTTGAACAAACGCATGTACACATGCACATGTGGTGCATATGCCCCTGTGTACATGTTCATAGGGAAGCAAGAAGTCACTCTTCACCTTATTTTTTTGAGTGTCTCACTGAAGGATACCCCAAAGTCTAGTTTAGGGTAGATCTAGCTCCTGGAGCTGTTTTTTTTGAAAGGTGGCTGCAGACCAGAGATATTCATTAGATTCACAGAATCTTTAATCCTCTGAGTAAGTTCTTCTAAACAGGGCGTCCCAAGTTTTCTGGCCTGACAGGGTAGGAGAGTGGATGAGCAGAGGGACTTGTCTGGGAAGAAGTCTGCATCCGACTGAAGAGTGTTCTGTGGACCTTGCGGACCTGAGGAGATCTGAACAGCTGGCGTGGTGAGGCACAGGACACCTCATCTCGTCCAGCAGCGATGTCAGCAGAAGCAAAAGCAGCTCAGTGGGAATGCAGTGAGGGACCGGAGGTGTGAGGCAGCAGGGATGTTTGCCTCGGTGTCTCCGTGAGGCCTCAGGGCTCTATGGATACAGCGTGAACAGAGCTGTTCGGTGTTCTTTATTAGGTGTGGAGAAACTCAGGGCATGCTGTACCCCAGTGTGGGGAGGTGGATTAAAATGGTAGGAGCACAACTGAAGCCCAGCTCTTGTCACCACTGTGACCAGCTCCGGTTCTGTCTGCCTGTGCAGGGGACCCCCCCCAGCCATGAAACATGTGCATACAGACAAAGGAGGGCCTAACTGGTGTCCATCTGTCCCATCCATTAGCTGTGCCTTTGCTGAGCCTCTGTCTGCCTCAAAAGGCCACATAGTGTTAGACATGCCACGTTACTCTTAGCTGCTCTTTCTGCCCTTCCGCTTCGAACGCCTTCACCAGGAAGAGAGGGCGCCTTTCTATGTAGACTAAGCAGCAGCCCCTGCTGCAGCTTCAGCCTGGCCTTCTGCTGCCTCAGCAGGAAACAGATGGATAAATCAATGCATGGATAGAGAGGCTCTGGTACCCTAGCTACTCTGAGCAGGTCGAGGGAGGGTCACTGTCCTTTCTCTGGGAGAGGTGGATAGACGGAAGGTAGTTTCTTGATACATACAAGCACCTTTTCTAGTGGCAGGACCCCTCACCTTTAATGCGTGTGTATGTTTATGTGTATGAGAATGTGTTTGCAAATGGGCAAACATGCACGAGGCAGCCTTAGGTAGGCTCTTCCTGAGGGCCCTGCCCACTTAGGTCTTTGTGGTTTTTTTTTTTTTTTTGTTTTGTTTTGTTTTTTGTTTTGTTACCAATTCAGCAAGGCTTTCTGGTCAGTGAGTTCCAAAGATCCATCTTCTCTGGAGTCATAAACACTTGTTATTGTGTCCAGTTGTGTGTGTGTGTGTGTGTGTGTGTGTGTGTGTGTGTGTGTGTTTAGATTATGGGACTCAAACTCAGGACCTCATGCTTGCACAACAAGCATTTTACTGACTGTGCTAACCCTTCTGCCCCTGCAACCTCCAGCTTTTATTTTCTTTTTAAATCCCAGGCTCCGTGTTTCCTACTCCATTAAGGTGGGAGCCAGAACCAACAGGGGCACAAAAACCGCCCTGGCTCAGCAGATCACCTGGCCCACCTCCTTTGGCCCCAGTCCAGACAAGCTGGTGGAATGGAAAGATTAAGGGATTTGTAGTTAGACACACCAGCCAAATTCCAGCCGGATTGCCAACGATATGCCTAATTGTGCATCAAATTATGTAATTACATGGCTAATTGTACACCTCCTTACATAGTATGTGCCAACTTGACTTTCTGCCACAAAGCCTCAGTGTCTGCATCTGTACAGTGGGTATAGTGCCAATGGAGATCAAGAGGTTGCAGAAGGAATTGCCCATAATTCCCTGTGTTTTATCAGTTCCTTTTCTATTCAGATTCCATGGATCTTCTGTTTTATCCCCCCCCCTCTTTCTCTCTGTGTATACACATATATGTGGAGGCGAGAGGTTACTATCAGGTCTCTTCTTTGATTGCTCCCTACCTTAATTATTTTGATAATCTCTCTCTCTCTCTCTCTCTCTCTCTCTCTCTCTCTCTCTCTCTCTCTCTCTCTTAGCTTACAAAGCAATTTATTAACAGAAAATAACTTGAGAAGTCCTGTTCACAGACGGCGACCACGACGACCACCCTTCCTTCAAGTGCTGTCAGAGGGGATGGGGGTGACATCCTCAATCCGCCCAATCTTCATCTCAGAGCGAGCAAGAGCTCTGAGGGCTGCCTGGGCTCCAGGTCCAGGGGTCTTGGTCCTGTTTCCTCCTGTGGCCCGGAGTTTGATATGCAGGGCAGTGATGTCCAGCTCCTTGCTCCTCTTGGCCACATCCTGGGCAGCCAACATGGCTGCATATGGAGAGGACTCATCTCGGTCAGCCTTCACCTTCATTCCACCAGTTACTCGGCAGATGGTTTCCTTGCCAGAAAGATCGGTAACATGGACAAAGGTATCACTGAAGGATGCAAAGATGTGGCAGACACCAGATACATTCTCTCCTTCAGCCACCTGAGGTCCAAGGCTGATGACCCGTTCTTCCTTCTTTTCCTTCCCCTTGCCAGGTGCCATTTCTGAATGTCGTCTCCAGACTCCTCCACCAGAAAGAGAGAGACGGAAGGGGCGGGCAGACGGGTCACTTCTTTGATAAGGTATCTTATTGAACCCAGAGCTCACTAATTTAGTTAGGCTGGCTGGTCAGAAAGCCTCCAGAGATTTATCTGTCTCTGCCTGTTCAGCATAGAGATGGCAGGAACACACTGCCACACTTAGTGCTTGCTTGTTTGTTTTGATTCTGGGGGGATTTGAACTCAGGTCATAGTGTTTGCACATTTTTTTTTTTTTTTTTTTTTTTTCGGAGCTGGGGACCGAACCTAGGGCCTTGCGCTTCCTAGGCAAGTGCTCTACCACTGAGCTAAATCCCCAACCCCGTGTTTGCACATTTTATTGATGGAACTGTCTCCCCAGTTCTGCAATGCCTTTCTGAACCTGGATACTCTTGCCTACATGGTGCTGAAAAGCCCTTTATGGCTGGGATTGGTTTATTACCCCCCTCCTCTCCTTCATCCGGCTCATGCTGGGCACCAGCTTCTCCTCTAACAATGCTGTCTGTTACCTGTGGCTTCCAGCTAGGCCGTGGGCCTAGTAAGTGCACACAAGTGCACCAAATCTGGGCTGTGCAATGAGACAGGACCACACATGAGCTGTCACATATGCCTGACACCAGGCAGCCATAGAACGGCTTGTTATGTCAGCTGACTCAAGTGTGTCCCTAGTGACCTAATGACAGCTTGATCCATCTTCTTTCCTTATTGGCCCCTCAGATAAAAATGACCAAAATGCACGCTGATTGAGCTGCTTCCACTTCCGGGCAGCGCCTGATACACGGCTGTGGTACAGCCATCTCCTCTGAATTGAAACTTTCTGTCCTGGAGGAAGGTTCAAGCCTCTCGAAACTTAAAAGATTTACCAGGCTCCTCCCCAAGAACCTGTAGCTCCTGGGCTGTGTTCTAGAAGCAAGAACAGCAGCATAGGCGAGAGACACTGAACCCCCGAGGAGACTTTTTGACCTTCTGAGCTGCCTGCAGGTTATGCAGAGAGTTCCGTGGATGCGGCTCGCTCTTGCGCATGCGCGTTGGGGTGGGCCATATGCAACATGGTTGCCTTCGAGGCATCCATTTACTCCCCAGAATAAGTAAGTCCTTGGTTTACCAAATTGAGCTTTGGTGGGATCATTTGTAATTATTCTGTGGTAAGTCCTGCATCTGTGGTGAGTAGACAATTGCTCGAGTCTCTCCAGGAAAAGTCACACGACACAGTTGGCACCTGCACAGGGAGGGACATGACGGGACCAGAGAGAGGATGCGGAAGAGTAGTTACACTGGCCCTGCAGTAGGCCCTCAGACAGGTTGTCTGCAGGGGGAACCTTGATATAGCCATGCTTCTCCATGTTGTATGAGATGGTGAACTTCCTTGCTGGTGCTATGTGTAGAGCTATGTGATTAAGGGTGAACCTTTGGAAGGCTGAGAGTCTACTGGAGAAGCTCAGTATGGATGTCATCCATCATCTATGTGGTATGGAGCAGCGTGCTTCCTTGATGACATGCCGATAACGGCTGGAAGACAAGAAAAGCCATCGCTGTCCCTAAAGGTTGCATGCATGGGACAAGAGTGGCAGCAAGTTGCTGTAGCAGTTGCATGGATACTGTTCTGTGTGGTAAGTCATGCATCTTAGGCAGAGGTGGCTGCTCACAGGGAACCTTCCGGTGGAAGGGACAGACTACAAGGGGGAGGGGCTTCAGCTAGTGCCCTCCCCCTTAGCTTCCGGGTTGTCACAGGGGCAGGGAAAAAAACACAAATTAAAGAGAGGGTGAGATGGAGGGAGGTGTTGGCTTACCCGGGGGACTGATAGGAAGAGAGAACAGATTAGAGTATGCTGAAAAGCTGTTTCCGGAGCCCAGAAACTCATGGGCAGAATTGGGGTGTGAAAAGAACCCAGTAGAAGCAATAGAGAACAACCCACAGGCCCCACATTTAACAGAAGAGGGGGAATCCATGATCTGACATGCAGATGAGTCCTTAGCAATGGTCCAATAAAAGAAACTATGATAATCAGGGAATGCTCGGCACCCGAGGGGCTTGACTTTACAAAGACTTTTAAATACACAACGAAGCGTAGAGCCTGCAGGTGGCAAAGATGGCGGACTGCAGCGGTCCTGTGGGTAAGGGCGGTGGGAGTGGCACCCGGAAGTGGGTGGTGTCCGCCGAACAGGGCTGGCTTTAATCGCCATCGATGGGGACAGAGGGACTTGGCATCCAAAGCAGCTGAGCTGGAGATGGAACTGAATGGACACAGCCTAATGATCAATACACTGGAGGAAATGGTTGATCTACAAGTGCTACCGCATGATTGGAGATGCGCTGGTAAAGCGTGTACCACCAAAAAAATTATGCACTGAAAGATCCTGTCACAGCCTGCAGAGTGGAGGACACGGGAGGTTGGGATTAGTTTTAGGGTTATGGAGGTAGAAAGACTAAGTAATGTAGCTACCTATTCCTACTTAAGACAAAGGCTGTATAGACTGAGACAACTGGAGGGAAGCCAGTCTCTGCTGGACTGGCTTGTGGGAGCCAATAAGGGCATTTGGTTACTGCCGACGTTCCCATGTGTATCACGGACTGGAAGACAACAGAGGAGAGGCAGAGGTTTCTAGAAGAAGTATGTATGAAAAGGGGCAGTATTTGACGTTCAGATCTCTGGGCCAAATAGAACTGTATTTTCAGAAAAGCTAAGACATTGAGCCCCGAGGTGGGACATGTTCTTTATGAGATAGGAGAAGACCTGGTGTGTAAATTCAGTTTGTAAAGTACAGAAGCAATTAAGGAAGGGTGTGTGTGTGTGTGTGTGTGTGTGTGTGTGTGTGTGTGTGAGAGAGAGAGAGAGAGAGAGAGAGAGAGAGAGAGAGAGAGAGAGAGAATGGGAAAGAAAACGTGACAAGATCTGTATTGAGCTGGAATTCCGAGAAGGGGGGGGGGAGAAGGAGGGACGGGGGCGGGCAGGAAGCCAAATGCCATGCTAGTGAAATTTTGGAAAGTTTTAAAGCCTTAGCAGTGGTTCCAGAAAACATAAATGGTAAAATAATGCAGGTAATAAAGATTAAGTCAGTCCTAGAGGTGGGCAATTACTCCCCAAGGTGTGCACTGTAATTTCTTCCCTGTAAGAAAGTCTAGAGGGGCTGGAGGTTTCTCACCCAGCCAGGTTTGGCTAATAGAAGCCATAGTGTTGGCCCAGAACCTGTAAGAACCAAGGGGCTGGCTCCCGTGGCAAGCGTGCTAGAGTGCTGTCCTGCCCAGGTGCTAAACTGGGAAGCACAAGCCAGCCTTGGGGGCTGCCACCTGTGATCATCTGGATCTTACTTGGAACAGATGACGGTGGACCTTAAAGATCCTGTACTCTCCATGAAAAGTTTTTGTTCATATTGATCAACCTTGGGGTTTTGACCGTTCTGGGAGGGCACCTGGGAGGACAGTGAAAGCAACAGTTAGGTTGCTGAAAAGAAGGCATCTAACCAAGCAGAAATGGGCATTTCTCAAAGCCATACAGTGCCAGCGCTAGGCTACCTGCCCAGGTGAGTCCCGGCTTGAACCAAACAGGAGTCTGCCATCTTCTTTTGAGGGCACCCAAGGCTACAGGGGCGCTAAATTGGAGTCATTACAGTTGTATGCTTCTTTAAACCAGTCCAGCATGTGAGTGGCAGCCTGACCAGGTACAGAGTGTGGTTCACAAACTGGCAGATCCAGCGGTGCAATTTAAATCATGCTTTCATTCTTTCTTGTGTGTATAAGTACATGTGTATGCACATGATTGAGTCTATACAGATACACTTGTGTGCACAGGTGCACATACATGTGTGCATGCGGGTGGAGGTTGGAGAAAACGCTTGGGTGTTTCCTCAAATGCTGTCTACCCTGAAGTTTTTGAGAAGCAATCTTTCATTGCCACTGAGCAGGCTAGGCTGAAGGCCACTGGGCCCCATGAACATGCCTGTCATAATTACAGGAGCACCACCAGGAACACAGCCATCCCCTGTCTCTGCCCCATCTCCCAACTCCTGCTTATTTTTACTCGGGTACTGGGATCTTCCGTGTTCTGCTCAGCAGCAGGCAAAAGCTGATTTCTGAATTTATCACACCTGATGGAGACATCCTTCCAGAGCCAGACACTGGGCCCTTAATTACCCTTTAGAATTCATTTTACTCCAGAATTATTTTGACTCCCATGCCTGGTCATACTAGGCAGAGGGAGTCGTTAGCAAAGAGACGGAGAAACGCAGAAACTTGTCAGCAGATGGATTAGAAAGAAGCGCAATTCTACGCAAGACGCCTCTGCTTTTTAAAAAAGCGTTTGTGCATAAATTAGTCTGTCAGCAAATGCGTGCGGCTAATTGCATGGAAAAAAATTGTGCCCTGCCGTAATATCAGCTACAGAGTCACTTCTTTTTTTTTTTTTTTTTTTTTTTTTTAAATCTTTTTTTTTTTTTTTTTTTTTTTTTTTTCGGAGCTGGGGACCAACCCGGGGCCTTGCGCTTCCCAGGCAAGCGCTCTACCACTGAGCCAAATCCCCAACCCTCAGAGTCACTTCTTGAAAAGCAGAAGTGATTGGGCACATTATTAATGGAGCAGAAGAGTCAACTGCTTTCATTAAATTGCTTTTAGGAGAGAAGAAGCCTATTAGAATTCATTTTATGACACACTCATTCCTTTTTTTTTTTTTTTTTTTTAAACAATTTATTGAGTTTTTAACTCTTGTTTGCAGACTGGCTCAAGTAGCGTTCTGCCCTTTTTGGAGTAGAACTAAAAATAAGGAATAAACCGTAATAACAAGTGTAATGATTAGACCCGGCAGGGTAGAAGGCGACCAACATCTCAGCGTCTCTGCATCAGCTGGAGTTCTGACCTAGGGCTGGGGAGACTACTGAGCCCGATGGAACCTGTGAGGGGCGCTGTGGGCATTCAGATGCCCCGACTGGATGCGCTCGTGCGGACAGCTCGCATCCGCCCGATTTGGGGAAGCATTCTAAGCTACATCACTGCTGCTTTTGTAAATCTGGCTGGGGTCTCAAGTGGAGCCCAATGAATCTTCTCATTTCTGGGTCAGGAAAAGAGCAGAAGTGTGGCTGTGTATTCCAGGCGTTAGAGCTGGCACGGTGGATGCCTCTGAGCTGCGTGGCTCTTAGGGATGTCTTTATTATTGATAGCAGTTGGGTGCAGCGGCACGGCTAATAACTAAACCATAACCAAGCTCGGCTTCTGGCAGGATCTGGCGTGAGGTCCGGGCAGGCGCTAGGAGTTGTTTATGGTATCCTGAGACTCTCGGGGCGCTCAGGATGGTTTCATGGAAAGCAATCGTGTGGGCAATTGTACCTGGTGTTTTATATATTCTAAACACTATGTGTCTTTGCACACTGACACGTTCACAAACAATACCCTCCCCTGAGGTTTGATTTTTTTGGAGTGAGGCTGACACACACACACAGCTCCTCAGCACCCCCTTCTCATTCCTTCAGCTGAAAGATGGTGGATGTCAAATGAGACTGTACTTTGCCCTGACTTGTGCTATATTATATTAAATTGCCCCCCCATCCCCATAGAACAACTCCATTTTATAAGAAGCTTTTGACTCCATTCTGAGGATAACTGACGGCATCCATCCATCCATCCATCCATCCATCCATCCATCCATCCATCATCTATCTCTATTTAAGCAATGACACCGCTCAGTATGCTTATATGCATCTTAGTGGACTGGTGTTTGGCACTATCTATCCAGTGACAACCACTCAACACGAACTGGTAAATGACTTATTCCTGGAAGTAGAAAGGCTGCCCACTACAAACTTATCAGGATGACTTGGGACTGAAAAGGTGTATGAGTACCACAATCATACCAGGGAAACCAGGCTGGGGAATTTACTGGGTGTGCCCCATCAAGGGGTGGGCCTCCACCCGAATCCCATAAAGACGTGGACATCCAGTACTAAGATGGTGATGCTCCTGTCATGTGACCTCTTAGGTGTACATCAAGGTCCAACAACAGGAGAACTCCCATGGGTACCAGGGCTTCAGCTTGGCTCAGTCCTCCTGTTGATGTGGCTAACTCCAGTACTATCTGCCATCTACCATGTGCCCATCTGAGCCTGCCATCCAGCCATCTGTCTGTCTTTCTCCTTACAGCTAGGCTTGACTTTACGGCTAACATCTGATACTGCAGCAGCTACACTGTAGCAATGCACAAGAGACTTCTAGTCAGTTGGTTATGTCACTTCCTACCTGCTGCTCAGGCTTCTGGAACTTCCTGAACTCTGCTGTAGCCTCTTAGCGCTCTGGAATGAATCTGTAACATTGCTCTGTACACAACTCACTGTGTGATGTAGGAAGGGACCTCGACCAGCTCAAGCACGATGATCACGGCTCTGGCAGGCCTTGCCCTTCTCCACTCCCTCTGCCTTGCTAAAACCATTAGATTTATGTCCCTAAATCTAGCTCCCAATAGTGGCCTATTCCCTTATTTGGCCACTTCCTCTTATTGAGGCTGAACTGACAACCAATGTTCAGTTATCAAAGTACTGAAGTCCAGCAATCAAAAGCCCCTTTGGCTGCCCTAATTAACACGCCCAATCAAAATTAAACACCTCATCCTAATATGAGGTTTCCCCTTGTACCGCCATTTTCCTATGTGCCACCTCTGTCTCCTCTCTATCCAGAGACAGTCCTTTGTCCTACTCTGGGATAAATAGCCCTTACCCACTCCCTTGCCCCCTTTCTTCCCTGTCCCTTCTCCAGCCTCTATCTCCTTCCTGCCTTTTTCCCTTATCCCTGACCTCTGTCCCTCTGGGGCAAATAAATCCCCTTTGTGCTGGGAACTTAGTCTTGGGGGTCCTAAGCTGGTATTTTTCCTTTTAATGTGTGTGATTTGAGAGTTAATAGTAGTAATTATAAGTGGATTAAAAGCATCTGTGTTCACCTTGCCAAGGCCTATCAAGGGAAGTGAGTATCTGGCAAATTGCTACTATCAGAACCTAGAGTGTGAAATATTTAAAAATAAGAAATCCACCCTACTGACGGCAGGGCACTGGTGGGCAGGCCAGCCTGGTCTCAGCCCGGCAGACTCTCTCACTAAGTTCCCATGGTGGGTCGCTGCCATGCCAGCCCCATGCTTCCAAATTCCCACAGCTAGTTACAGTGTGCTTGCAAACCCATGTGTTGCCGTCATATCTGTCTCTCCAGAACCCAGTTGAGTTGCCTTGTGAAGGAAAACACCACACAAACTTAGTTTAGAATCAATAGGTAACACAATCGCTGGGTGCAGCAACTGGCATCTGAATTTGTAAGCTGTTCTAAGATACAAATCCTCCGATAGCGGATCCTTGTGGATCCGATGCCTGAACCGGGGCCTCCCCTACCTACAATCGTGTCCTCCACCAACCCTCCCATCCCAAAGTAAGTGCCTTTCTCCTGCTTCCCCTCTTCCTCTCTCCGACCCGGAAGTCCCGCCTACTCCTCACCAGTGATTGGTCCACGGAAATCTTTATTAGGGGAATGTTCTGCCACAGGAACCACTGTATGATGTAGCTTTATTATTCCATAAAATTTGATGCTGTGGAAAAACTTTTTTTTTTTTGGTGTGTTTTTGACATAGTATGTATGCTCATGATAGTGACTTTTTTTTTCTCTGCAGCCCCAGAACTCAGGCTGGAGCAATAATGGAGTGGCAGTCTGAGTAAATACCACATAAAGGATGGTGTAGAGGTAAGGACCCCTGGGTAGTCAAGACACAGCAAGTCTGGTGGTCAGAGCATAAGAATTTGGAGTTGAGGATGGAAAATCTACAAGAAAGAAGCCACACTCAAACCTAGAGCTTCTCATAGATTAGCCAGCTAAATACACCGAATCTATCAAGGCATTGGCAGTCAGGAAGAAAGGCCACAGGGAGCTGAGACAGCAAGGAAGCTGGAAGCTGAGTCTCCTCTGTGGGGTTGAGATGTCTGCAGAGTGTGGGGGTGGGGGTGGGGGTGGGGCGCATACCCAACCTGCATCTGCAGGGCTGTGCCCTGGGCAAGAGCTTCCCCTGCGAGCTGAGAATTGTGCTCGTAAGTGGCTCTGCGGTGTCCAAAAGTTCATTAAAAATGAGTTTGTAAAGTAAATGAGATTACTCGCCAGCTCTCAGTCCAGGACAGCACCGCTCTCGATATTTTATTATGTCTTCATAAAGCGCACCCTATGATGTCTTCATGGAGACTTGCTGAGCTGGCAGAAGAGCCTCCCAGTGGAAGAAAGATCAGCTGGCATTAAAACGAACCTATTAACTGAGATACTTTATGAATGCCAGATGATCTTCGCTTTATCCTCTAAGAAGATGAACCGCTTTCGAGACGCTTTTGCGAAGTTTGGGGGGAAAGACAAATAGCCCAAGGTTAAGTAAAAGCACCCCTTCCTGTCCTGGTAATTTCCTTTTCTTAATTTGAGCCTGCAGTCGGGAGTGGGGAGCTCACAGCTGTACTTACTGCTTTGTTCCTGTCTCACCAGATGGTGGGCTGTACTTCCTGTGGTTGCTTGATAGATTGATGGGTTGATTGGTTAATTCATTCATTTATTCATTGAAAAATATTTATGTGGCTATTAAAGACCAAGAACAAAATTAAGGACCTGGTATAAAGGACACCAGAAACGTAGGCCATGTTTCATAGACTATACAACTGGTAGTGTTAAAATGTCCATGTTTACTAGATGCAATCTATAGATTCAATCAATCATACCAAAATAACAATACTTTAAAAAAGTTTTAAGATAAGTTCTAGCATGTGGAGGGTGGTATAGTCAGAAACCATTGACTTTTTTTTTTTTTTTTTTGGCCCCTAAAGAAATAGAAAAATAATCTTAAAATTCATACAGAACTACAAAAGACCCATGAATAGTCAAAGCATTTCTGGACAAAAACAACAAATCTAGATGACCCACAATGTCTCATTTCTGAGATGCACACAAAAATGTAGTAATCAGAACAGCTTAGCAGTTGAAGATGTTCTTACCCAGCATGCACGAGGCCTTGGGGTTCCATCTCCAGCACCACATAAAACTGGGTGATGGTTTGCGTCTGTAATCTCAGCATTGGGGAGGTGGAGGCACGGGTGTTGGTCGTTCAGGATCATCCTTGGAAAAGTTCAAGGCCAACCTGGGCTACTTGGCACCCTGTTTCAAAACCACGAAAATAAAAACAAAGTTCAAAAGCTTGGTATGCTTCTGACATGAAAATGGATACGGGGACCAAGGGAACACGATAGAGTTTGGTAATAAACCATTTGTAGTGATTTGATTTCTGATGGAAATAACAAACAAACAAAAAACAACAACAACAACAAAGCAAAACAAACACCCTAGGTATTGAGAAAGCAAAATCTCCAGTAAATGCTGCTGGGAATATTGACTATCCACGCGTGAAAGAATGACATTGGTCACTGATCTCACACCACGTTCAAGAACCAGCTAAAAAGGTATGAGGACTGAGCCGTCTTGGAAACATAAGTAAAACAGTAAAAATGAAAGGAAAATGTATAAATATTTGTATGGAATAAGAAAATAAGTTCAAACTTACAAAACATAATTTCTTTTAAGAAGATATATTCCATTTATCAATGGAATGTGTGTATGTATAATCTATAACATTTAAAAATGAATGTTATAATGACCAATCACTAGCCCAGCTTGAGACCCATGCTGAGAGAGAGAGAGAGAGAGAGAGAGAGAGAGAGAGAGAAGAAGCCTTGACACTATTAATGATACTCTGCTGTACTTGAAGACTAGAATAACTGTCATCTGAGAGGCTTTATCTAGCAACTCATAGAAACATGCAGAGACCCACAGCCAAACATTAGGTGGGTAATCCTGTGGAAGAGGGGAAGGAAGGATTGAAAGAGCCAGAGAGGTCAAGGTCACCACAAGGCAACCTACAAAATCAACTAACTTGGCCCTAAAGGGGCCCCAAGAGACTGAACCACCAACCAGGCAGCGAGCATGGGCCGACCTAGGCGCTCAGTACATATGTAACAATGGTGCAGCTGGGTCTTTACGTGATACTCCTAACAGCAGGACTAGGGGCTGCATCTGAATCTGTTGCCTGCATTGGATCCTTTGTTCCTTAGCTGGGCTGCCTAGTTGGCTTTAATTGGTAAATAAAGTTGCCTGCGGCCAATGGCTGAGCAGGGAGAAAGAGGCGGGACTTTAGGTCCTGTTGTCGTCCCCACCCCCAAGAAGGTTTCAGAATCACCATGCTAAGAAGGAATAGGATGTAAACACAAGAGCTGCGGGCAGAGAACCCACCCTGTAATAATGGGGGGTGTGGGGAGGGGAGGCGGAGAAGAGTGACCTCAGAGGTCACTCCCCCAATGGGGTCTGGGTTAGCAGAGATGAAGCATAGATTCTAGAAAGTATTAAATCAAGAATATTGGAGGGGAGAGTATGTTAGCTGTGGGAAAGTCTGGGAGTGGCCCAGCCATTGAGCTGCTTAGGGCATATTAAAAGTAAGGCTGCCTATGTGTGTCTTTCATTTGTGAAGCCAAAACAATTGGGTGGGTGTAGAGAAGGTGCATGCACCCACCAGGGAGTTTAGGCAGATTAACATATTACTGCTTCAGGATGTAAAGTAAATTAATCATAAAAAGGAAAAACATTGAAATAAAAGTACAGTAGGTTTTAGAAACAATACAGAGGAGGAGCCCCGTGATGCTGTTTGTGTAATAATTTCATGGGCAGGATTCCCTAACAGCACATCCAAGGCAAGCAAAAACAGAAACATTGTAATTTCATCAACCAAAACAACGAGGAAGGCGCCGAGTGAAGAGTCAAGCTGGAGACTGGGAAGAAATATTAATATCTGCACAGCTTACATCCGATAAGGTGTGAACTTACAAGATGGGTAAAGTAGCTCTCCCTCCTCCGTTGTCTTACTCTAAGCAGCTCTAGCTATTTATGTGTGGTCAGGAAAGGTCTGAAAGAATTAGATGGGAAATTATAGAAAACAGTTCCAACAACTTCCTCATCCCCCTCTTCCGGTCCGTCTTCCTCCTCTTCCGTTTCCTCTTCCTCCGCGCCCCTGTTACTGCACATGCGCACATGCAGGTGTGCATATATGTTGATCCTTGCCTTCCACCTTGCTTGAGGCAGAGCTTCTTGTTTGCCCTTGCATCTTCCAAGCTAGCTGGCCGGTGAGCCTCCAGGTTTCTCATGATCTGGCTCTCATCTCATGTGCTGATCTCTCTAGTTCTACATAGGCTCCAGGTAAGTGCTTTACCCAAGGAGCTATCACTTCTGCCCTTCAAAGCTTTCCTCACAGCACATGGCTATGATCGTTCCACTCTATTATTAGAAAAATTTTAATTTATTTTATGACCAATTGACAAATTGTTATCGTAATTATTTACATATAGAAAAATGAATGGCAAGGTTGCATGCTATTCCCCACTTCAAGCACTTTCTGGTGAAGAGGCTTGTCTCAGAGTTTGCTGAGAATAAGGAAGGGCTGTAGGGAACTCATACAACTCATGACAGGTAAACAAATTAAAAAGTGGGCAAGTGGGCAGAGGACTTGAAGAGATATTTCTAAAAAAATATGTGAGCAGATCTATAAAAATGTTCATCCTCACTAATGCGAAAGTACATTACATTAAGTTAATGTGAATTAAAACTACAATTATATATTATCTATGCTACAATTAGTACAGTTACATATAGTTATGATGATTATGTATTATTAGAATTGCTACTGTTAAAAAGAGGGATGATAACAAGTATTGGTGATGAGCTAGGAGAAGGGAAAATTTCATAGATTCTTGGTGGTAATGTAGAGTAGGACTGTCACATTGGAAAATAGTATGGAGGCTCTTCAGAAACCTAAAATAACTACCATGTAATCTAGGAACCCCACTTCTGGTTCTATATTTGAAGGAGCTGGAATAGTATGCTGAAGAAGCATCTATACCTCCATGTTTATGGTAGTCTTAGGTATAAGAATTAAGACATGAAAGTATGGTCGAATGTGCCTGTACCCCAGCACTGAGGAGACTGGGGCAGGAGGAGAGAGAGAGCTTGAGACTAGCCTGTCTTTATAGTCAGACGTTGTCACAACTCAACAACAAAACACAGAAGTAACTCAAGTGTCACTGATACAAGGGTGAAGAAAAAGAATATATACAATAGAATACTATATAGCATACAAAAAAGAAAAAAAGTAGGAAAAAAACCCCTCAAAATACATCAAAGACCTTAATGCGAGACCCAAGAACTTTGAAACTAATAGAGAAAATACTTCAAGATAGAGGCATAGGCAAGGGCTTTCTGCAAAAGATTTCAACAGGAGTAGGGTCTCCACAACTGACAAAAAGAATTACATGAAATCAAAAGCTTCTACCAAGCAAAGAAATGATGATCAGAATAGAGAGACAACCTAGAGGGTGGGAGAACATTAGTGCCACCTATACTATGTCAGGTGTGGTGTTGACACCCGGATTCTGTGGAGAACATAGTCAGACTTGGTGGAGTTGGGTTAATCCCAATTATATTTGAGAGTGAGGCAGGAGAATCACAGATACAAGGCCAGCCTGGGAACTAGCGAGACCATGTTTCAAAATAAAAAGTGAATCTCTCTCTTTCTCTCTATCTCTGTTTCTCTCTCTGTCTCTCTGTCTCTCCCTCCTCCTGCCTCTCTCCCTCTCCCTTCCCTCCCCCTCTCTGTTCCCAGTGTCCTCTCTATCTGTTCTCTATGGGTGCTTCCGTTCCCCCTCTTCTCTGTCCTCATGGCTCCGCTCTCATCTGTCTGTCTGTCTCCACATGTCCACTTGTCTGCCTCTATTCCTTTCCCAGGCCCTCACTCCTCTCCCTCCCCCAATAAACCTCTTTTACAAATAAATAAGTAGATAAACAAAAAAAATGAATAGTGAAAAAGAGGGCTGCAGCAGCACTTGGCATGAGCTGAGGGTGAGGGATATTTCTTCCCAGTCTCCTCTTCAGAACAAACATCTCACCGAGACTGAAACAGTAAGAACCGAACAATCTGATCAGCAAGTGCACGGATGAGCTGAACAGACATGAAATGAAGAGAAACAAACGACCACAAATGCCCGAGGGGCCCTTAAGTTCCACAGCCACCTGGGAGACGCAAACCAAGACCGTGTTCACACCCCTTTTCATGTAGTCAGAATGGCTACCATGGAGACAACTGACAGCAACTACCATGGAGATTTGGAAAAAGGAAATGTTTTATACTTTGGGAGGAGGAGGATTAAAAATCAGTCCAGACACCCTGGAAACAATCATGGAGGCTCCTCAAAAACAAAACAAGACACAAAAACCAAAATAAGGCAAAGCAAAACACCACCACAAACAAGCAGAACAAATCCCAAAAATAGAGCTACCTTCCGATCCAACTACACCTGAAGGAGTCAAAGCCAGCATAGAACAGAGGCCTCTATGCACCCATGTTTATCACAGAATTATAGAATCAGACTAAGTGTCTACTCAGGTGAGCAGGTAACAAGACTATGGACATATTTTCATAGGGCAGAATAGTACTCAGCCATTAGGAGGAACAAAGTCCATTTCATTCGCAGAAAAAATGGGAGTGGAGACCACCATTTTAAATAAAACAAACCAGATTGGAAGAGAGTATTTTTATCCATAGAGAGAATTTTAAAAATACTTTTTATTTTTAAAATGGAAGGGGGACCATTGGGGAATAAAAACGGTCCAGCAGGAGGGGAGAAGAAGGGATAAAATGTGATCAAAGTGGGTAGGAATAGTTTCTAAAGTACTTTATATAAAGTCACATTGAAATCCACTTTTTTTTTCCCGATACGTGCTTGACAACTCTACAGAAACCAGGCCTTAGCCTCTTTGGTGCTGGGATTATAGGCATATATCCAATTGTGATGGTTATTTTGGTTATCAACTTGACCGCGTCTGGAATGAACTACAATTCCGAAATGGAGGGCACACCTGTGACTCAGATCTTGAGGCTGGAAGACACAGGTTTCTGATCTGGATCTTGAAATGGAGATCTTAAGGCATAGTGGCCATGAAAAGTTTAGGCTCAGGCAAGGTAGTACAAAGCCTTCAGTCTCAGAAGACCGAAGTAAGTAGATCTTTGAGTTCAAGGCCAGCCTGGGACAAAGCAAGTTCCAGATCCAGATGTGGTTGTAATCTGGGCCACAACTTCTGCAGGAAGCCTACATTAGGACATTGGAGGAAGGAAGACTCACTCTTTGACTGCTTGCACTTACTTGCCAGCACATCTGTTGGAACCTACTTCTTCAGGATCTCAGCTTATCTGGAAGACCAGCTGAAACACCTAGCCTGGTGGGACTGAGCAACTACTAGATTTTTGAACTTCCCCAAATTGCCTAATATTTATGCAATTTTCCAAAATTATGCACAATTGCCTAATGTTTATGCAATTTTCCAAAATTATGCACAATTGCCTAATGTTTATGTAATTAATATATACCAATAAGAAGAGAAGATTTCATTGGTAAATAACATGGAGACACGTTGAGGACATTGTGTTGAGCAGATCAGCCAGGGACTGAGGCAACCCCTTGTGGGTAGAGCTTCAAACATTTGACTGGGTCAAATAGTAGGGGCTGCTTCCAAGATGCTAGGGGAGGTTCAGGAAAATGGAGGTCAAGAGCCATGAAGTCAGACCAAAGGAACAGGTTTTCAAGTCATATAGCTTAGCACGGTATTAATAGTTAATAACATATGGAAGAACTGGAAATCGAGAAGAGAACATACTTTAATCTTTTTGCCACAAAAAAATGATGAGTAGTTGAGATATTTCATCAGCTTGGTTTAATTTGTGTAGCAATGTATACGTATATAAAACATCATGCTGTATAAATATGTTTAATTATGAACCCTCATTTAATAAAAAGATACAAGGTGAGTATGTTTCTGCTTCAGACAGTTAGTGGAATAGAAGAGAGAGAGAGAGAGAGAGAGAGAGAGAGAGAGAGAGAGAGAGAGAGAGAGAGAGTACTACTGAGTTCAAATAGGTAAGAAAGCCATACCAGAAGGCTAGAGTGAGAGTCTCTCGTTGATCTCGGTGCATTGGTGCTTTGAGAGTCTAAATAGCTTGTAGACATTGAAACCAAGATTCAAGCCTTATGGAATCTGTTTAAGGCTTTGCCGTCTGTCTTGGCGAACTGACTGGAGTTCTCAGAAAATGGACTAGAATAGTCACCAGGAATGCATGGAGGGAACTGGGTGGGAGAAGGGATGGGGAAGGGAAGAGAATGGAGAAGGGGGTGATCAGGTGTAGGGAGAGCCAGGGAGAGAGGGCCAGGGAGTGAACTGAAGTCGGCAGGGACAGAGGAGACATCTCTGGGATGTGCCAGAGACCTGGGATGGGGAGGCTCCTGGAAGTTTATGGGGGTGACTTTAGCTGAGACTCCTAGCAGTGGGGGATGTGGAGCCTGAAGCGGCCACCTCCTATAGCCAGGCAGGACTCCCAGTAGAGGGATAAGGACACCAACCCACCCACAAAACCTTCTACCCAAATTTGTCCTATAAGAAGTGCAGGGACAAAGATGGTGCAGAGACTGAGGGAATAGCCAACCAATGACTGGCCCAACCTGAGACCCATCCCATGGGCAAGAACCAATCAGGACACTATTAATGATGCTCTGTTATGCTTGAAACAGGAGCCTAGCATAACTGTTTTCTGAGAGGCTCCAACAGAGATGAAAACAGATGCAGAGACCTGCAGTCAAACATTAGACAGAACAGGGTGAGTCTAGTGGAAGAGTTGGAGGAAAGATTGAGGGACCCAGAGGGACTAGAGACTCCACAAGAATACCAACAGTGTCAACTAACCGGAACCTCTGGGGGCTCCCAGAGACTGAACCACCAACCAAAGAGTGCCCTCCACACACATTTGGAGCTTGGGGCTTGGTCTTCATGTGGGTCCTCTAACAACTGGAGAGGGTCTGTCCCTGATTCTGTTGCCTGCCTGTGGGTCCTGTTCTCCTAACTGGGCTGCTTTGTCTGGCCTCAGTGGGAGAGGATGTGCCTCTTCCTGCAGTGACTTGATGTGCCAGGGTGGGTTGTTACCCAGAGGGTAGGTGGCTCCCCTTCTCAGAGGAAAAAGGGAAGGGGAATGTGAGGTGGGGGACTGGGAGGAGAGGAGGGCTGCAATTGGGTTGTAAAGAGAATAAATAAATAAATTAGTAGAGAAAAAGTTACACAAATGGGTTTGCCCAATACTGGAAGGTCAGCTTCCAAAGCCGTGAGTGAAATAGCCAACATGTCTTTATTACCCAGCATCAAGAACTTTGTTACAGCAACAGAAATCAAACTGTCATGCTAGTTTTAATGGAGTATTTTTTAGTTAATTTCTCTATCATTTAGTATACTTAACCCATGAACAGGATTCCTATGCATAACACTTTCTGTTAACTCTGATATTAGGATTTTACTGGCTTATTTCACTTTTCCTTTTTTAAATTTCACTCAACTCTTTATTTCCCTGGAAGGCCAACCATGTGGGTAATGAAATCTTGAGGGAATAGGTTGGGTGCTACACTCCTTCCTGTGGCTGATCCCAGGGTTGGGGGAGACCACTTTGTCTGAGTTGGCTTGGTGCTGCACATAGATATTTGGAAGGCGAGGCCTTTCCTGAACATTGCACTTGGGGCATCCACTGGGCCCCACACACCATCTTTTCCTTTTTCTGGAGTTTGCCAAAGGCCACCTTTTTGCTTTAGCATAGGAAGGCGACTCTGAACTGAAACCAGAGGGGCATGGAACATCTGCGCAGTGTGGCTCTGTGAAGCCAGGTGGTTTATTACTGCCCAGTGGTATTTCTTAGGGAGGCCCTTCCTTCTAGAAAGTCACAGGTATGGCGCTTCTCTGTTCTCCTAGCAGCTATCTGGGCTACTTTTAATTGCCAACTAGATATAACCTAGAAACATCTGGGAAGAGGGAACCCTAACTGGGAAATTTCCTTGATCAGACTACCTTGTGGGCAGGCCTGTGAAGCATTTTCTTCACTCATGATTGACGTGTGAGAGCCCAGCCCACTGTGGGAGGTACCATCCCTAGGCAGGTGGGTCTGTGCTTTGTAAGAAAGCTCTCTGAGCAAGGCAGGAAGAGGAAGCCAGTAAGCAGGGATCCTCCAGGCTTCCCGCTGTGGCTTCCCTCAGTGATGGACTGACCTCCAAGGTTCTAGCCATGGCTTCCTTCAATGATGAACTGTATGTGACCTTTCCTTGCTGCTTTATCACAGCAACAGAAACAAAATAGGACAGAAGCTCTGCCACGGGGATCAAGCACAATTGCAGGGTGCTGTGGTTGGCAAAGGCTGGGCTGCTGACAGCCACAGGGAGGGCAGCTGGCTTCTGTGTTTCTAAAGTGTCCGGAGGGACTGACTGTAGACCCAGAATAATAAGAAAGGTTGCTCCACACTTCAGCCCTGCCTGCCCAACTCCCGGGCCAGTTATTTATTTATTTATTTATTTATTTATTTATTTATTTATTTATTTATTTATTTATTTATTTATTATTTGCCTGGGTTAAAACTAAACCGAGATTTAAATCACGCCGGGAAGTCAAGGCTGTGTTCTAGCTTTTCTTTTGTAAAGAGCATAGATCATTGTGTTTGGAGAGCAGAGTTTAAAAATTTTTCTGCTGGGGCTAATTTTATGGCCTCAGAAAAGCCATCCATTTTGGGCACACAGATTTCCTGCTGTGTGCTGAGTCTGGACACTGTGAGGTAGGCACAGGGCCAGACTGAAGCTGAGACCAGATTCACCTGCAGAAGTTGCAAAGGCCAGGGGATGCCTACTCTCTTGGAGCAACTAGAGGCCACCACTACCCTTATCAGGGGCTTCCGGAGGCAAAGGTTCATTACTGTGGTCCAATTGTTTACTGAGAGACGAGCAGAATAGAGGTCATAAACCTGGAAATGTATGGGTAATTCTACGGAATAGTATATGATCTAATATGAAGTTGGGGTTGGGGAGAAGGCTTAGTGGGTAAGGGTGCTTTCTGCGAAAGCAAGAGGACCTGAGTTCAAATCCCCAGCACCCATGTAAAAGTGATGGGTACACTTTACCTGTAACCCTAGTGTTGGGGTAAAGAAACAAGAGGGTTGGTCCACTGTTGCCTAACACACGGTTATTGGCTGGGGTAGGCTGGGTTCCCAAGAGGCATGCACAGGCCAGCTCTTCTGCAGAGTGGAATGTGATTTGGTGATGGCTGAGGTAGGTGCTTGCAGGTGACTCAAGTCTGGGCTGAGGAGCAGAGGATGGGGGCTAGCTATGGAAGGCTCAGTCATCTTTAGAGTGGAGTGAAACCTCTGGGGAATAGGAGGTCCAGGAAATTGTGGGTGGGCTTGCTCTGTTAGGAAAATCTACCCATCTCTCCTCTCTGCATCCCAATCCCTGAGTCGGTGGCAGGGAGGCAGTGGTGGTTTGTAAGATGTTGGGTGGGGGCCTGCCCTGCTTCCCCATCATCTTCCCAGCACAACCACAGGACTTCACGTCAATGGGCTTACCCAGAGATTGGGCTTTCCAGGTGCTTGTAGCACTTGGTATAATAAAAACACATGCACAGGACCACAAGACAGGCAGCTCCATACACGTTCACTGCACGAGTAGCCACACCAGTGACGCTGTGGTGAAGTACACAGGATAGAACCTGCAGAGGTATTTATGGCTGTGATGGCGTCATTGGTGACATTTTCCTGCACAGCTGGGCTCTCACTGGGCAGCATCTGCCCCTCAGTGTGAACACTTCCCTACTCTCTGCCTGTGATGTGTGTGTGTGTGTGTGTGTGTGTGTGTGTGTGTGTGTGTGTGTGTGTGTGTGATCTGTACCATTTTCCAAAGTACAGAATGGGAAGGTAGTCTGGATGATGGGACCCAGATCATTGCCCATTACTTAAGGGACCCTGATCTCCACAGATATGAGCTCATGACTGAATGAGTGGGGTGGACTAGAGACCTGCTTTGGAGCCACAGGGTCCGACTCTCTCAGCATGTTTCATGTATGACAAGGAACACTGTGATGGTTTGTATATGTTTGGCCCAGGGAGTGGCACAATTAGGAGGTGTGGCCTTGTTGGAGTGGGTGTGTCACTGTGGGCATGGGCTTTAAGACCCTCACTCTAGCTGCCTGGAAGTCAGTCTTCCTTTAGCAGCCTTCAGATGAAGATGTAGAACTCTCAGCTCTGCCTGCACCATGCCTGCCTGGATGCTGCCATGTTCCCGCCTTGATGATAATGGACTGAACCTCTGAACCTGTAAGCCAGCCCCAATTAAATGTTGTCCTTTATAAGAGTTGCCTTGGTCATGGTGTCTGCTCACAGCAGACTAACTAAGACAGACAATATGGTCATTTTGGCTAAGACACTGACCAAAAGAGCAGACAGAACACAGAGCAATTCCCAGAAGCTGAGGACTTGGCATGATTGCTCAGTCTGAGTCTTGAGGGAATCATGACCAGGCACTGGTCTCCACAGGTTTACCCTCCTGAGCCCTCACAAGACTTGGCTCATGTTTGAACTTGAACTGGGGGACTGTGGTGGGTTCATGTAGGTTGATGTCATTATGCAGGTGAAGGCAGACAAGATAAAATGAGGCCTGTGACTGGATGAGAAGGAAGGGAGGCAGGAACAGAGGTTTTTAGGAGAGGGAGAAGCAATAGGGAAGGAGCGGGGAGAACATGGCGGCAGAGGTTAAGATTCTTCTCTGCACATAGATTATAGGTTGTTATGACTGTTTTTAAGGGATGGGTGTGCACAGGATTTTTGTTGTCTAGGTAAAATTATATCTTACCAATTGGATCAGAGGATATTGTGTGGTGTGTTCTTTCATGTGGTGACTTAATTGAGCTTAAGAGAAGGTGAGGTGCAGGATGCACCCAGCCCGCCATGGAATTTGTATGTGTATGCCTGGCATGGTGACCACCGGCCAAGGGAACTGAGCAATTCCCAGAAGCTGAGGACAAATCAGCTTGTGGACTACAGAGAGTACTTGGGGACCGTGGAGCCGCTGAGATAAATTAGCGCTAGTTCCAATGGCCCGCTGGAGCCGGAACTAGCGAGAGAGTGACAGCCAGAGTATGCACGTGGGAACTGATTGTTCCGCCTTTTATATTTACTGCAACAGATTTAGAAGTTGCACGGCTGTCTGTGGGCTCCAGGCTGCACAGAGCTGAGTCAGGGGTCAGGAGACTCTTCTAAGTCAGGAGAGAAAGGCAGAAAGAAGCGCCTCACTCTGGAGTCTGCCTGACAATTCTCACCAGCACAGAAGCAAGGGCTCTAGCACTGTTAGCAGCCGCTAGACATTCTCTACCTTTCCAGCTGCAAAATACAATCCCCACATACAGGGAAAGGGCATGCCCTAAAGTAACTTCTTGCTTTAACTGATCAGAGTATAACTCCATGAAAGACACCTCTGAATCCTTCTTACATATCCTAGAGAGGAGAGGGAGAGGAAGAGGGAGAGGGAGAGGGAGAGGAGAGGGAGAGGAAGAGGGAGAGGGAGAGGGAGAGGGAGAGGAAGAGGGAGAGGGAGAACCACTGGAAATGGTATCTGTGCTATTTATACAATGGTGAATACTCGTGACTCTCTTGAGAAATTCATCCATTCTCCCTTGGGAAACATATACTCCACATGGATGTGTTTCACTTTCTGCTTAAGCCTATATTAAAGTGTCTTTAATACAATTTCCACATTTGCCTCACTGTACTGGCTAGTCCTGAAATAATCTTTTCAGTGTCTAAGCCAGGAACTCTGGTTTAGCCTGAGTCAGATTTCCGAGACCAAAGAAAATGCCTCATACTGCTGAGGGTGATGGTCAAGAGCTGTGTTTCTGACCCCCTCACTGCTGACTGAGTAAGTTATAGTGGTCAGTCCTGTTCAGGAAGGGAAGGAAGGGGGTACAGGAATGTCAGGGAAAGACTCCTGGGGTGCTGGGGTGGGTAAGAGCCTGTGTGCGGCTTCTCTCATTCCATGTTGCTGTGTGAGCTGACTGCTTGCCTTGACTGCTGCTTACTCTTCCTTCCAACGTCTCCATTACTCATTCATCCATTCTACCACTTCAAGGGGATTGTGTCTTATTTCTTGTTGGGTCCTGGGTGCCTCACAGCCCTTTGCCTGACAACAGACACCAGCTTGCTCCACACCAGGCAATGCTCAGAGCAGAGCCCACCTCTGGGAAGAGTCACTGAAGGAGCTTCTAGTGAGTTCCATGGTAAATGCCACATACTGAAAGGGCTACAAGAACAGACGAGTATCCTTCAAGTCTGTACCTCAGAAGTCTGGAGTTGTTTATCCCCGGGTTGAAATCAAATGTTGGCCAATTTACTAGGCTCTGGGACAGCCCTTTCCTTGTCAATCCCAGCCCTGTGAACTTCATTCTGTTCTCTACTGGTGATGGCCTTGGTCTAGCCTGCCCTTTTGCTTTATAAGGCTCTTCAGGGAATAGGGAACCTCCATCTCTAGAACCAGACACCATCATGAGCCATATATAAACTCCTTCTTCCTATAACGGTTATATTGGTCAGGGGTCCCAGAACGGGAAATCACAGTACACACATCTGTTTGTCATACAACATCCATCCATCCATCCATCCATCTATCCATCCATCCTATCCATCCATCCCCATCCATCCACTATCTATCTACCTACCTACCTATCATCTATCATCTATCTATCTATCTATCTATCTATCTATCTATCTATCTATCTATCTATCTATCTATATCTATCATTTATCTATATATTCAACCTTTCTATATTCTATGCATCTATTTTACCTATCATCTATTATCTGTCTATGCTCTTGTGAAGACTCACGTTTTTAATATTGCAGGAGGCCTGGTGATGGCCTTAGTCTATCATCGCTTTTCTTTTCATAAAGGTCCACCAGGGATCTCAGGAAAGTGTTGCCCTTCTAGTTGGAAGGCCATCTGCTAGATGAATTCTCTGTTTGTGAGACTTTAGTCTTTAAGGGTCTCTGGGTGATTCAATGTGACCCATGCATTCTGTGGGAAGTGATCTGCTTTACAGACGCCTCACATTTAGCAATGACCTCGTGAGACAACATTGGGGAGAACAAAGACCTGAGAAGAAAAAGGTTCTGTTCTGGAACCTTTAAACTGGGAAAGTGAAAAAAAATAACTTCTGTCTCTCCACAAGGTTTTGCTGGACTGTGAACTGTTTCAGTACATTTCATCAAATGGATGCCTTCATAGACAGTCAAGCCAAGCATGAGCACTGTGTCTGGGATTTCCGCCCTCTCCCCCTCCACCCCTGCACCTCCCACCATTAACAATGCTAGCCAACAATGGACACACATATGGGCCAACAACACACAGACACAGACACAGACAGATATTTAGACATACACATATACACAGAGAGAGAGAGACACCCAGACACATATTCACACATACACAGAGACACACAGACATAAACACATACAGACACACACACATATATACAGACACACACATAGACATATACACACAGAAAGACATACACAGACACACACACAGACACACATAGAGACACACATAGACATGGATACACACAGATACAGAGACTCACACAGACACACACATAAACACAGACATACACAGACATACACAAACACACAGGCACACACAGATACAGAGAGAGACACATACACACACATACATAAAGAGAGAGAGACACACACACATAGATACACAGACACACACACATATACATACACAGACACACAGATACACATGTACTCCTGAACTCATGCATCCTGGGCAAGTACTTTGTTAATCTCCCACTGGGCAAGAGATAAGGCCACTACCACAATTTTGAGCCAAATTTGAAGCAAGCTTTAATTAAATGCTGGCCAGGATGATGGGCCAGGTTTAGTCCTCTGTTCACAGAAAATGGAAATGAGTCACTTTTGTAGAGACTTACAAAGGCAACACCATAAGGCCACCATATTTCCCATCAGGTCCAATCAGGGGCAAGTTTATATCCTGACATATGTCCTGCCTGAGCTCCTATCACCTCCACCCAGTCATGAGCAAGTGTACACCCTGATATATCTCCTGCCCCTGCACCTCCCACCCACGTGGGATCAAGCATATCTGGTGTAGTTGAGTCTAACGAATTTGTTTAGGGGAGCAAAAGCATGTTACTTGTTATCTCACATCAATAGCCTACAGCATTTCAGGAGTCTCTGTCCTTGGACAAGGGGTTTATAGGTTAGAGGCCTTTTCATTTCATGGAGCTCTAGAATGAGCATCTCTGACAACAAGACCAACTTAGAAAGCCTCAAGCCAGCAGCTCTCACCCACTGAGGCTCTCAGGGGAAATGGTGCCATGTACACCCAGCGCCAAGGGGATGATCTGGCCTAACTGGCACTTACTTCCAAGTTTGTTAAAACCCTTGTGCTTCCTCTTGGTGATGGGTTCAAAGCCAGAATTGTACCTTGACAAGTAGATGCCAGACGGTTAGATGTAGAAGACACTAGAAAAAAAATACATAGCCGACACTGACTTCTGACATCCACACACATGTGCATGCACCTATGCCTGCATGCACATGTGCACTTATGCGCACACACACACACACACCACCACCACCACCACCACCACTACAGCCCACCTCACCAAAATATCCTAACATAAAGTTTATCACCACAAAGAAGAGTAGCTGTGGAGTCTGGGAATGAGAGCACTCAGTGTCTTAGGGTTTTATTGCTGTGAACGCACACCATGATCAATGTAAGTTTTATAAAGGACAACATTTAATTAGGGCTGGCTCTCAGGTGCAGAGGTTCAGTCCGTTATCATCAAGGCGGGAGCACGGCAGCATCCAGGCAGGCATGGTGCAGGAGGAGCAGAGTTCTACATCTTCACATGAAGGAAGCCAGGAACAGACCGAGCATCCTCAGGCAGCTAGGAGGAGGGTCTCCAAGCCCACCCCCACAGTGACACACTTCCTCCAACAAGGCTGCACCTTCTCATAGTGCCACTCCATGGGCCAAGCATATGCAAACCATCACACTCAGCTACCTTCTAGCCTCTGAGCCCAGTGTCCCTGGTTGGGTTTTGCCTTTGGCTTACCCAGCTCTATCACTAAGAAGGCTTGATGGCCAGGGCAATTTCATGCTGTGGTGTAGCAGGTAGGGAGGGGCTCTGAGCCAAGTGAACAGGCATAAATCCTGTTTCTGTCCCCTAATGGTGGGTATGCCTGGAGCTGGTCACCTGGTCCCTTTGGGTCACTGTTTCCTCGGCTAGAAAGTGGGGACAAATCACCACGTCAGTGTTTGTGACAGTGACACAGAGTAAGGTCAGGTCCTTTCCCCCCTGTTTCCTCCAAGATGTCCCCAGAGGCATTGGGCAGTTCCAGAGAACTCCTTTTGATTGATGGAACCCACCTGGCTGGCCGGCATTTCATTCTGGTTGAGCTGACCTGGGGGTTTCTATTATTTCCAATTTGCTTAGCCTAAGAGGCAGTGAATTTATTTTAAGGTAATGATCTTGCTCTCTTTGTCTTGTTCCCATAAATTATGACCCAGTGGGTTGTGTGCAAACAGTTTGGTTTGATATTTCCCATTAATCTTTGCTTTCTTAAAAAAAATTCTTTTAAGGCAAACTTCAGTTCAGTAGACTGGTTTTAATTAAAACTTGAATTTCCAGTATTTCATGACTTACTCCTGCTGGATGATTAAAAAGGGCAGTTCATACAATTTCAGGGAGCAATTCCCTTAACTACAGATGTGCCAAGTAGGACCTGCTTCCTTAGTCTTGCTAGGATGTTGTTCTTTCTGGCATGGATGGGGCAGTCAAGGTTTCCAGGAAGGGGGGAAGAAGAGCATGATGTGAAAAGGCTTGCCCCCTTTAAGACACTGGCCACCCTTAGCAGCCACATCCCATAGCCTGAATACATCTGACCCCTATGCCCCTCTGCTGCCCCCTGCAAAGACATCAAACCCAGACATTTTCCTTTCTTTGGACGATTTCTTTGAAGACTCTCTTCTTGGCCTCCTCCGTTAGTTGTCTTGTCCAAGGTGGCAATCTCTCTGTCATCTTAAGCTATGCTTCTTAACGAAGCTCCTCCCCAGGGCTTAAGAGACAGCGATGCTTACCCTTTAAGGTCCTATTGTGCTGTCTATGATATGAGTACTGTCCCTTTTCAATGCTTCCCCTCCTCAAAGTCTGTTCATGGCTCCCCTGGTCACAGTGTCCCCTCTCCTAATAAGCTTACTTCTGAGGGGTAATTTTGTATTAGCTCCCTTCCTGAACCACCTGTGGCTGAACCCTCTCTCCTAAGAGAGGATAACATCTGTGTTTCTTTAGACTGATTTACTCCTCGGTGCATCGTCTTCCCACCCAGATGCCAGTGCCATGGTAACAGCCCCTGCTGTGAACACTGTGGTCGATCAAAGATGGCCATTTCCAGAACTCCAGGGTCACTCCCAGGAAGAAATACCCATGTTCTCGAACTCTCAGAATAACCACCGGCATCCAGAAAGTGGTGTGGTTTGTATATTGGTCACCTGAACCAGAATTCTGCCACCATATCTGCTCATCCCATGGGACGACGGTTTACATGATTCCTCTAAAACCTACGTTGAAATGTAAGCACTGGGCTGGGGACCCCCATCCGTTGGAAGGGCACTTGCTGCACAAGTGTGAGAACCTGAGTTTGATCCCTGACACCCCCATATAAAACTGGATGTGGTTGTGCACATCTGTAAAGTACATGTTCCTACAGTAATGTGGGAAGCAGAGGCAAGAGAACCCTTTAAGTCTCATAGGTCATCTAGCCTGGAATATACAACAGAACCAACAGGGGACCCCCATCTTAATGAAGGAAGGCAAGAACTGACATTCAAAGTTGTCCGGACTTCCACATTTTCGCTGTGATGTGTGTTTACTCACACTCATACATACAAACATGTACATACACACGTTCACACATATACACATACCACATTATTATAAACAGATATTTTTTACAAATAGATTTATTTATTTTATGTGTATGAGTACACTATCAATGTCTTCAGACACACCAGAAGAGGGTATCAGATCCCATTACAGATGGTTGTGAGCCACCATGTGGTTGCTGGGAATTGAACCCTGGACGTCTGGAAGAGCAGTCAGTGCTCTTAACTGCTGAGCCATCTCTATAGCCCCCAGAATTTTTTCTTAAAGAGGTAGAAATGTTGAGATCAGGACTTTTCAGAGTTGACTTCCTACAGGGGTGATGTCCTCATAAATAAGGAATAAGCTCAGACCCATTTCTCCATCCTGTGTGCTTCTGTGGTGTCTTGAAGTAGCATGAAGGCTCCCCAGATGCCTGTGTCATGTTCAAGGGCCCCTCAGCCTCCAGATTGTGAACGGAATAAGCAAAATCTTTGTGTTCATGGAGTAGGAGTTAAGAGTATAGAACCTATATACTAGAATGTTCCTGCAGGTGTCCTGGAGGAGATTCAGAGAGAGCATATATGTTGGCCATTCCTGTGTGTGTGTGGTCTGTGAGAGTACGTGTCAGTGTGTATAGATGTGTGTGTGTGTGTGTGTGTGTGTGTGTGTGTGTGAGAGAGAGAGAGAGAGAGAGAGAGAGAGAGAGAGAGAGAGATATGGTGTATATGGACTGTGCGGAAATATGTGTAAATGTAAATGTGTCAATTTGTGTATGCATTATGCCATATGTATATGTATGACTAAAGTACATGGAATTCTGGGCTGAGTTTCCAGGTTCTCCCAACACCAGCTCTCCTGTTAGGTCAGTCCCTAAGCTGTACAGGCCATGATATCTAAGTCCTGGGGATCTACCCAGTGGGAACAGCTCTTGCTTCCTATTTAAACCTAAGCACCTTGCCTCTACTCACAGGAATAAGCAGGGGCATACATACTCTTTGAACAAATCAGTACCTTGGACAGTGATAACCCATGTTCAGCTGTCTCCACTATGGTCCTTGGAGTGGTTTGCCCATCAGAGAGTGGTTTGTTCAGAGGAAAGGAGGGGTGAAAGCTAATACCCCTTGTATCTAAGTATCCACTTATTGCCCCCAGAGAGGTAGGGCTATCTTATATTACAGAGGAGGAATCTAGAGTCACAAAAGTTGGGCCCATTTCCTGCCCTTATCCTTCCTTTGCTATGATTCAGTGCCACCATCCAGGAGGGGTTTTAGCACTCCTCTGCAGATGAGAATATGGCGGCTTATAGTCTTATGGAAAAGGTCTTATTAAATATCACCTCAATTCCTGGTGGCCAAGGGTTTCTGAACCTCAGACCATCTTATCTGAAAGTCTTCCTACCCTCCAGAGATGGAAACCACACTTCTACGAACCGAATTCCCAGAAACAATCCACACTTGTTTTAAACATTAAGACTGTTTAGAAACTTCCATGACTGTGGGGGAGACGGGAGAGTGCAGATCCAGGTCCAAATAGCTTGTTTATTCTTAGTCCCTAAATACTCATTTATTTCCGCCTTTGCATCTGACTGACATCCTTGTGATGATTGGGTACATCCTTTGGAATGTGTAAACAGAGTGTTCACATCTACCAATCCAAAAGCCAAGAACACTACGCCCAGTTCACCCTCCCCAGTTTTACGTAGTCCAGAATACCCAGTCCACCGTGGGCAGAGCTTCCCACGTTAATTAACACAATTAAGACAACCTCTCACAGACTTTCTCAGGGGTCCATCTCCATCATTCTAGACTGTTCCAAGTTGACAATTAAACTGATCACCACATTGACCGTGTTGGAATGTGGCGCTTGGGGTAACGTTTGGCTTCATCCCACAGTGGGTGATCAGGGTTTTCAGACTGCAAGGATGTGTTTTCTGGATTCTCTTCAGGCTCTGTGGCACCCTTGCCAGCTACCAGTGCTCCCAGCTGTATTTTCATCAGAATTACGCTCAATCATACTACCTATCCAGGGCCTCGAGGGAAAGGAGAGGCATGAATGCTGCCTGTGAGAGTCAAGTAATTAAAAACCCAGCATTTTCAAAAAACAAAACCAAACCAGAGCAACATGAAGTTCTGGAGGTAAACAAGATTAACTGTCTTCTCAGGAATTAATATTTAATCCTCATTCTTCCCAGAGCCCACTAGATGTTGAGACTACTCCTTTTCTGGTCTTGGGCTAAATGTCAAATTTACATTTAAATAGGTCTGTTTTGCAGGGAGCCTGTAGCTGCTGGAGTCCTAATGAGAGACTTAATTTATCTAGTTTTAGATGTTCAGGTTTGATGTGAGGTAGGCCTTGAGACAGGTAGTGAGGTCTGATTTCAAGGGTGCTCTTGGGGTTACTGGAAGAACACCCTGTCTTCCAGAGAACAGGCACTTCCAGTGGAACTTACCGACCGACTGACTTCTGGGGATGCAGATTTTACCCTCGTCCTCTGGTCCCTGCCTCTGTGAGAGGGAAGGAGGCGTTAACCAAGAACCCCCGGAAGTTCCGGACTGCTCAATTGTTGTTGCTATGTGGTCAGGTGGTAATACTCTGGAGCCATCGGTCCAGTATTCTTTGGATATGGTGACTTTCCCTCCAGAAGGTGTCATTTAAGTCTGGAGTAACAAGCATTGGCATGCTTTGGATTGGAGCAAGAAAAAGACAAGTGCGGTGGGGCATGTCCCAGCATTCACTTTGGCGTCACTGGTAGCCTTTGGATGTCAGGGCATCCAGGTGGGAAAGTCAAGTGTAGGGGATAGTTTAATAAAATGGGAGCTTTTACTGTGTTGGCTTATGCATCTCCTCCTCTTCTAATAATGCACTCGGCAGCCCAGTTCCTTTACCTGTGGCCGCATGAGCGTGTTTATGCACATGCGCATGGACATGCGGTGCTATAGAAACCTAGCTTGAGGATCAAACACTGGGATAAGTTCTTCTTCTTTTAACAACTGTCTACTTTAGATAGTTTCTATTCAAACAAATTCCCAGTGTCTTCAGTACAGAGGATGGAAAGGCTGATCTCGCTTGACATGACTTGGGGTACTTGTGCAAAACTGGGTCTCCAACTGAACTTTTAGGGAGACTGACCTGTTCACCATCTTATGCCTGTGTGTAGTTGGGCAAGCATAGGATTTACATCAGATGCATTATGGGAAGGGACACACACAGGAGAAAAAGAGTCTATACCCTGATCTACCAACTGAAACAGAGAGTCATCCTCACCACACCCATTAGTAACCATTCCTTTGAGTCCCATAAAAGGAAGCCCCAAATAATAGTCAGGACCCTTGAGTAGCCTCATTCATGTGGCCTGCTGTCAATCTTGACAGTACATCACTCTCTACAATCCTTTTCCTACAAATAAAATTATCTGACTCTGTTTGCAAATCAATATGGATTTATTTTCAGTTCTTTGACTAGCATGTCAAGAACTGAGAAACACCCAACCTCAACCACCTTAACACTGTGAGTGTTTATGTGTAGGGCACATACTTGTTTATGTTTGAAAGTGTGTGTGTATGTGGGCAGATGTGCACATGCATGCATGCGAAGGCTCAAGATTGACAGCAGAAATTATCTCCCTTATTCACTGAGGCAGCCTGACTCAATCAGATCTAGAATTCACAGATAATGGCTACCCATTGCCAGAAATGGGTAGTCTTAGTAGCCAGCCAGCATCCTCAGAGGACTGGTTTCTATCTTATCTGTGTGCTGCCTGAGTTGCCTGTTGTACCAGCTGTTTTTGTGTGTCAACTTGACACAAGCTGAAGTTATCACAGAGAAAGGAGCCTCTCTTAAGAAAATGATTCCATGAGACTCAGCTGTAAGGCATTTTCTCAACTAGTGATCAAGGGGGAAGGATTCCTTGTGGGTGGTGCCGTCCCTGGGCTGGTGGTCTTGGGTTCTATAAGAAAGCAAGCTGAGCAAGCCAGGGGAAGCAATCCAGTAAGTAACATCCCTCCATGGCCTCTGCATCAGCTGCTGCTTCCTGACCTGCTTGAGTTCCAGTCCTGACTTCCTTTGGTGATGAACAGCAATATGGAAGTATAAGCTGGAATAAACCGTTTTCTTCCCAACTTGCTTCTTGGTCAAGATGTTTGTGCAGGAATAGAAACCATGACTAAGACAAATTGGTACCAGCATAGTGGTGTATTCCTGTGACAACCTGACCATGTTTTGGGCAAGACTGTATAAAAATTTTGGAACTTTGAGCTAGAAGAACCATTAGGATTAAGAGTTCTGTGGGATGTTTGGTAGGAGCTTAGAAGAACAGTGCAGAAGATGGAGGCCTAGTTTGTGAAATTTCAGAGGGAAGATTAAAGATTCTTATCAGGGCTGTTGCTGTTTTGATTGTGAAGATTCTGTGGTTTTGGTTAGCTGGGGAAGAAGAATCAGTGATTAACAAGATACCAGAACTACTAAAGCAAACCTTTGAGTTACTGTGACTATTGATGCTGGTCAGCTAGAGCTAAGAAATTAGTGGTGAATAAGAAGAGACCAGCATCATTGAGGTGAAATCTTCTGGAAAGTGTTTTCTCAGAGCACAAAGAGGCTGTGTTCCAGAGATAGCCAAGGTTGTACCTTGTGCTATGGCTGGACTCAGTAATGTGTAAGAGTCACCCAGGTGGTACTGGTTTTGAAGGCATGAAAGGGTCATGAAGAGCAGCTGAGGCTGGGCACTGTGAGGCCATGGAAGGCCATTGGTGAAAGTGCATCCTCAGTTGCAATTGATGGCCCAGGACTCAAGGAGTCATGTTGAGGCTTGGCACCATGAAGAGAGCCTGTGAGAGGCTGTTAGTGAAGCCTAGTTGCAGCAGAAGAGAGCAGCATTTTGGAGATGCCAGTACCATGAGATGACCGCCAAGAGCAGCAGCAGCAGTGGAGAACAGGCATCTGGCGCCTAGAAGACAAGGTGTGAGCTACAAAGGGCAGAGCTGGAGGAGTGACTGCAGCCCTTGGAGGAGCCTAGAAGATCGTGAGTGGATCCCAGGCACTGGATGGTTAGAGTTTGACTTCACTTTTGATTGTGACTCTGCCCTGAGATTTTCCCCTCTTTAGCGAAGAAAATATCTTAGTGGAGTCCACTAGCCCAATAGAGACTTTGAATTGTAAAAACGACTTTGAATCTTAAAAGAGATTAGACATTTTAAAGGGCTTGATATTTTAATATGTAAGAATTTGTAAAGACTGTGGGACTCTTAAAGTTATTTAGATCTTGGGGATCAATAAGAAAGTAAGGGTTGAGGCTTAATAGTGATGTGTTTGTGTGTCATGTTGACAAGGGGTCAATTGTACTGATTGGTTTTTGGTCAACTTGACACAAGCTGGAGTTATCACAGAGAAAGGAGCCTCCCTTAAGGAAAGGCCTCCATGAGATCCAGCTGTAAGGAATTTTCTCAATTAGTGATCAAAGGGGGAGGACCCAGCCCATTGTGGGTGGTGCCATCCTTGGGCTGGTGGTCTTGGTTTCTATAAGAGAGCAAGCTGAGCAAGCCAGGGGAAGCAAGCCAGTAAGACACATCCCTCCATGGCCTCTGCATCAGCTCCTGCCTCCTGACCTGCTTGAGTTCCAGTCCTGACTTTCTTTGTTGATAAATAGCAATGTGGAAGTGTAAGCTGAATAAACCCTTTCCTCTCCAGTTTGTTTCTTGGACATGTTGTTTTGTGCAGGAATAGAAACCCTGACTAAGAAAGACACCTGTGGTAATTGTCTTTTTTTTGTATCACTTGCTGATATTCTTCAGGTGTCCAGATCTCTCTCTCTCTCTCTCTCTCTCTCTCTCTCTCTCTCTCTCTCTCTCTCTCAACACAAGATATTGTGTCTGCATTCCACAAAGCCCTAGACCGCACATGTCTCCGGCTCGCCTTTCATTCATGTCCCAGGCACCAGCATTGAATTCCATGCGAGATGCACTGATTCTTCCTTCAACTTGTGCTACTTCAGCAGATTTCAGCCATGAGAAATAATATTCCAACAGACACTTATTGTTCTGTTAATTAAAGTGTTTATCTCCTGGATATAGAAATCAATAGTTATTTGGAATTGTGAATAGTCTTTGGGACACAAAGAAGGCCCTAATGGAGAAAGTGCTGCCAGGAAAGTTCTAGAAGAGAGGAGGGAGGAAGGGAGGGAGGACAGGGTCTCTTCTCATCTCGTGATGTGTGTGTCTTTAACAGAGCAACAGAATCTGTATTAGGTACTTGCAAAATACCTGACAAAAGCAACTTAAGGACGGAAGGGTTTACTTTGCCATTTTGGCAAATGTGGCAGCCACAGAGCATCTGCAGAAGTGAGGAATGGAGAGAGAAAGGGAGACAGGGAGACAGGGAGGGGGGATGATGTCATAAAGGTGAGGCAGGTATGAGATAGAATGAGGCCTGTCATTGGATGAGAAGAAGGGATGGGTGGGAGAAAAGTTTGAGAGAAGAGGAGGAGATTGGAACGGAAAGGACGGCAGAATGGAGGAGACCGCAGGGAGAAGCCGCTGCTGAGAGAACATGGAGGCTGATGCAAAGATTCCACTCTGTGTATTTACAGGTTGTTATGAATGTTCTTAAGGGATGGATGTGTACAAGTGTTGGGAGCGATACCCTTAAAACCCTCCATTATTGATGTTAATATTATAGTTAGAGTTAAGTATGACTGGGTTCATGGAAAATCCCCAGCCAGCTGCAGAAGAATAATAAAAATCTGGTGGTCAGGATGACTAGTGATATGGCAAACTTGTGATCTTTCTGAGAAATATATCTGGTGGTCAGGATGCCTAATGATATGACAAACTCATGGTGGTCAGGTTGCTTAATGATATGACAAACTTGTGGTGGTCAGGATGCCTAATGATATGACAAATTTGTGACCTTTCTGACATCCTGTTGACATCAGCTGATTGCCTGACCACAAGAGCTTCGTCCTTGGCCTGCATAAATGTTTCCCACTTCCCCCCTCCCTCTGTTACCTCTGCTATGGTATAAATTCAGCCTTGGGAAAAAAATTGTCTTGATCAGACTCTTGTCTTGGCGTCCTTCTTTGCATCTCTTGTCCCCCATTCTCTTCCAGGAACCCTCTGCACCCTCGTTGACTCTCCTGCAGGACGGAACATGTTTAGGTGGGCAATTATATATTATCAATTGGATCAGAGGTTATTGGGTTGTGTGTTCTTTCTTGTGGCGATTTGACTTTGCGAGAGTGTGTGGCAGTAGAGACACTAGGCCATCACGGAGTTGGGATGTGTGTTTCTGTCAAGATATCAGCAGATTTCTTGGGGCACTGCAGTGCTGGACCTAGTGGGGGGGAAAGACAGCTCCATTTATAATTTTACAACAACAGAGAGAGAGAGAGGGAGAGAGGGAGAGAGGGAGAGAAGGAGAGAGAGAGAGAGAGAGAGAGAGAGAGAGAGAGAGAGAGAGAGAGAGATATGCTGGTGCATTACTTTTCATAGAAAGGTGCCACTCATCTTAGGGGCCATCCTTCCATTCTGACTAAAGTGATCTAGAAAATTCTTCACAGACATGATGTAAGTTTATCTGTTGGTTCTAGATCCTGTCAAACTGACAATCCTCATTAACCATTACAGCATATAATATAATTGTGCATAGTCCTGACAACACTTGCCATCTGGTAGAATGAGCTTTCCATAGGGATTGGGCCAGCCCTACTAGACATGGCTAGATAAAACAGCAGTCTTCATTTTACTGAAGTCATTCTTTCCTTGCAGGGGGTGGGTGAGGATCCCCAAGATATTCATTTTTTTAAGTTCTAGAAGAGAAGGAGGGAGGATAGGGCCCATATTTATCTCATGATAAGTAACTCCTCATTGCCTGTGTCTGTGACCCATAGGGGCTCTGTGTGCAGGAAGATGTGCCAGCCATGTCCTGTGGCTTCTTCAGTTTGTTCTTGGTACCCACAGTGGGATGTGTGCTGACCTTTCTCCATCTCGACCCAGTTCTAGAGTCAGGCTGGTCAGAGAAACAGAGTACCACTCTGTTGAAGGCTGGGGCAGCCCTACCTGGTCATACTCAGACTGGGGTGATCCAAGGTTGGAATATGAGAAGAGATCAAGAGGTTCCACATGGCCCTTAGACTAGACATGACATCATTGCTGGGCAGATAGGAAATGAGAATCCTAGACAGAACCGGTCAGATATTCACAGAGATGATGTCACTTATTTTATAGCTTCAGACCTCAAGGTTGTAGTCTGGAAAAATATCAGCAGGATATCCTCAAGTAATTGGCTTTTAATGTCTTAGAGAAATTGCAGGTCCTGGCTGATAGAGCATTGAGTACCTGGATAAATAATGCAATGTTGCATTAACTTTTCCTGCCGTGATGTGAACATCCCAGATAAAACACCGATGACAGGCTAAAATCATGACTCCGCCAGGATTCAATGTGGTCAACCAAACCAGTGGGTTTTTTGGGTTTATTTGCAGTAGGGTGGGTAATCCTGAAGTAGCTACATCCCTTCTAAGTCCCACCCCATCATAGATGATGACCTCCTGGAAGCTGCATCACGGGGTCCAACCTTTGGTTAATTTTACTCTTCTTATTTACTCTGGCATCTCCCAAGAAGCACTTGGAGGGGAGCAAGGGAAAGGAATGTTTGGAATCTCAGGTGAGATTCCCAAATTCTTATTACTATGCAATCATACAGGCCAAGTAATCACTGTATTGTACTGCTCAATTGGTTGTCATGGCTGTTGGTTCACACTAATCTCTACTCCAGAAGTGGCAAATGTATGATATGTTACAATCCCAAAAGCTATGCTACAAGTGAATGACCAGTATGTCTGTACACATGCCCTAGGCTGGAGCAGTACTGCCAGGGAAGAAGCAGGAACTGAGCACACTTCACTCTCCTGGGACTCCTTCCTGCTGAACATCACGGAGAATGTGACAGAAGTGGTCGGTCTAGAAAGGAAGCTGACATGTAATTCATAATCCCCCTCCTGATGAGGTTTATTAGAATGAGATGGCTTCAAAGCAGGAGGGAGATATTAGATAGAAATAATAGAATATATGGAGATCTTAATAAGACAGGGGCTTAATGGGAAGGAGAACAGAGTCGCTTCCTTTTAAAGCTTGGAGTGTAGCCTTGCTTAGAATGACAATGGGAGGCAGAGAGAAGTTGAGAGGGCGAGAGAGATAGAAAGACACACAGAGACACACAGAGACAGAGAGATACAGACACACAGAGACAGAGAGACACAGACCCACAGAGAGAGACAGACAGACAGAGAGCTCCTGTGTAGGCTAACTTTATGTCAACTTGACACAGTTAGAGCTACCTGAAAGGAGGGAACTTCAATAGAGAACGCCTTCATAAGGTCCAGCTCTAGGGCATTGTATTGATTAATAATTGATGGGGGAGGGCCCAGCTCATCATGGTTTGGGCCAATCCTGGGGTGGTGGTCCTGGGTTCTATAAGAAAGCTGGCTGAGCAAGCCAGGGGAAGCAATCCAGTGAGCAGCACCCTTCCATGGCCTCTGCATCAGCTCCTGCCTCCAGGTTCCTGCCCTGTGTGAGTTCCCGTCCTGACTTCCTTCAATGACAAACAATGTTTGGGAAGCAGAAGCCAAATAAACCCTTTCCTCTCAAGTTGCTTTGGTCATGGAATTCATCACAGCAATAGCAACTGTAACTAGGACACCTCCCAAGAAAGGAGTGGTACGAAGAGGCCAGAGGAGCATCTTCAGAGAGCAGTCTTCGGAGTAGCAGTCCTTCCAATGGCGTCTACAGAGCAAATCTCCAGAACAAAGGAAAGGCCTGAGCTTTTATGGCTCGCAGGAAATTTTATGTGGTGATCTAGCTCAGCAGACTACACATGGCACAGCACAGAGGAGCCACATGTTGTGAACCAAAATCTGTCAAGCCACAGGAAATTGTAGGGACACATGGCTTGACTTGGGTTGTAGGGTCTGACCTAAAGGTATATGCTGTGTTCTGATACTTCCCTAACTGCCCAAGATGGCTGAAAGTATCACCAGTGAGGGAAACAGGACAAGGGTGTCAGGTAGAACAATGGCTAGCAGCAACTGTTCAACGAGGGCTAGATAGTGGGGGACTAAGCAGATGGGTAGGGTCCACACTCCTAGGTGTGTTTATCTGGATGAAGAAGTCAACTGCTGGGGCAGGACTTGTTCAGGTGGGGAGGCTGTTGTAAAAGAAAGGTGGTGCATGAGGTGTTGGGCCTGGCCTAATCATCTTTTCTAGTTTCTGTATCCTGAAGCATTGGCACGCAGTCTGGATGTGAAGGAGTCTAGTTCTTACTAAAGGGTAAGAGCTATTAAGAGGCTTGGCCTGGTAGAAAGTAGGTAGGTTATGGGGACCCTAGGGGCTTTCACCAGTTTTACACCCACCCACTCAGGTCAAGATTAGGCCAAATACGAGCTTCTTGCCTCAGGTCAAGGCTAGACCAAGTTTCATTCTCCACCCACGATTCTTGGGAGGAGCAGGGACAGGACATTCTTGAAAAACTGCAGAATGTACTGATAGTCACCTGACCCTCTGGTCCCAGATAAGAGTTTGAATACATGTCATATGCTTGCTAGCTAATATATTCAAAGGTCAATATGCTTAGCCAATAAGTTTAAACTATAACCTTGCTGATGCAACCTATACCCCTAAAAGGTATAAAGACTGCTTGTTATAGCCATTCAGGATCGCCTTCCAGTCTTTCGCCATGAGGGGCTGATTGAAGGTTGACCCTGACGCTCTGGAAAATAAACCTCTTGCATTTTCACCAAACTCTGTTCTCGTGTCTCACTTGGGGGTTCTCCGGGTAGTTAAGACTCACTTCGAGCCTTACAGATGCTAGCCTTGTCCCTCTGTCTTAGTCAGGGTTTCTGTTGCTGTGATGAAACACCATGACCAAGAAGCAAGTTTAAGAGAAAAGGGTTTATTCAGCTTACATTTCCACACTGCAGTTCATCACCAAAGGAAGTCAGGACAGGAACTCAAGCAGGACTGGAACCTGGAGGCAGAAGATGATGCAGAGGTCATAGAGGGGTTATGCTTGCTGGCTTGCTCCTTCTGGCTTGCTCAGCCTGCTTTCTTATAGAACCCAGGACCATCGGCCCAGGGATGGCAGTAACCACAATGAGCTGGGCCCTCCACCATTGATCACCAATTGACAAAATGCCTTACAGCTGGATCTCACAGAGGCATTTTTCTCAACGGAGGCTTCTTTCTTTCTGAAGATTCTAACCTCAGTGTTCAGTTGACACACAAACCCAGCTAGCACAAGCTTTGAAAGGACATTTCTTCTAGGGTTAATCATTCCCAGGAGCCAGTGGGAAGTCATTTGAAAGCAAGCCTTTCATATGCAAACACTGACCCATGACCAGCCCCCAGCAGCCTTCCCCACAGGGTTTTCTCAGTGGGACAGCATGTCTCCTCTCATCACCTAGGGCCAACTTCCATAGCCTCCGCCTTCCCCACAGTGGGACTCTGTTGCTGTCCTAATTGCCTAGGGTCAGACTCCATAGCTGGAGACCATTCTAAGTCACTACCCTGTGAGGGAGGAGGCTGCCAGGGTTCTGCTTGCCGCCCTTGTTCCCAGACTCTTCTCTAATAGTTTAACCTTCCATCTCATTCACAGTGTGGTAGTTTGAAAGGGTTCACCTCCCACCCCTCATGGAGGGGTTTATTCAGCTTACCCAAGAGCTCCTGTGTTTGGGTGCTCAGTCCACAGGGATTAGCACTGTCGGAGGAGGGTGCTGCTGTGGGGGTGGGCTTTGGGGGTTCTCATGCTTAAGCTCTGCCCAGTGTGGCATTCCAGTCTCTTTCTGGCTGCCTTTGGATCAAGATGCTTAACTCTTGGCTCCTCCCGTGCCACGTCTGTCTGCACGCTGCCGTGCTCCCCACCATGATGATAATAGACTGAACTTCCGAAACTGTAAGTCAGCTCCAATTAAATGTTTGCCTTTTAAAGAGTTGGCTTGGTCGTGGTGTCTCTTAATAGCAATAAAATACATGGATAGTCTAAGTCCACACACCGGCCTCTGTGGGACCTCTCTCTCTTCCCCTACCTGAGCCGACCTTCAGAGAACGCACACATTTGGAAGGAAAGAAAGACGATGCTTCCCATGAAGACCCAAGTCTGGCCGACTTCTCAAAAGAGAAGGAGGCGGGTCTCCTCTGGAGAGACAGGTCTATCCAGGGTCAGATTTCTGTCACTGCCTGTTGCCCTAGTTTCATGTCTGCTCCTGTGATAAAATATCCTAATAAAAGCCAACTTAGTGGGGGGAAATCTTTTGATCAGGACTCTCAATCTTTTCCCATCACCTGATCACATCTGCATCATGTCTCCTGCCAGCATTGCAGCCATAGTCTTCTCCCCAGTCATTCCGTGCTGGGCATCCAAAGCCCTGTCACGACACTGCACAATACCTTCCAGGGATTCTCATGGCACTGGGAGCAAGTGCAGCCTCATGTCTGGGTGCTCAGGAGGGACCCTGTCTACATGAGCCTTATGACATCCACCCATACTTGCCTTCTTGTTCCCTCAAACATGCAAATTGTACTCCTAATCTGCCTCTCCCCTTTGAACCTCTACTCCGTGTGCTCCCTCACATCTGCACACATCTGCCATTGCACATTACTCAAGCAGCCTTTTAGGGAGGCTGTCTTTAGCTAGCCCTAACAGAAGCTACTGTCCTCAACCTTCTGCAATGTACCCATTTGCATCTTCTCTATACAGACATTGCCCCTTTTATCCGTTTGTTTATTGGCTTCCTTTTTTTATGTGTGCATACATGTGCACACACATGAGTTTGTATGTATGTAGAGGCCAGGGGTACCTAAGTGCTGCCGCTCAGAAACCAGCCACTTGATTGAGACAGCACCTCACTGGGTTCCGGGGCTTGCTGATCCTTCTAGGCTGGATGGCTAGCAAGCTCCAAGGGTCTGCCCATGCCTACCTCCCCAGCACTGGGGTTACGAGCACAGAGCATCACACTTGCCCTTGTAGGTGGGTGCCTGAGATTGAACTCAGGTCCTCCTGTTTGTGCAATCATTGAACTGGTAGGCTGAGACATGTTTCTAGCTCCATGGATCATCATTTTCTGGTGGGCATAAAGCCCTCTGAGAGCAGCCATTCTACCTTATGTACTGTGCTTGCACCCAGCATACAGTTTCTTCATAAATACACCGTGTACCAGGTACACAGCTATCTCAGTCCTTGGGGGGACCAAGGCAGGATCTTGAGTTTTCTGAGGCCCTGGCTCAAATACTCAGATGTTTCTTTGAAATGAATAAAAATGTCCCCTTCCATGATCAATTAGGGCAAAACAAAACTAACAAAACAAAACAAAAGTACGTGTCAGCTTTCCAAAGACACAGCGCTGTCTCCTATGTTCACCTTCACTTTCCAATCTGGAAGAGGTTGAGCATGTATTACTCTTGCTCCTTTGTGGGGTACCCAGCACAGTCAGAGTCAATAAGGGGAGCCCAGAGCCCTGCAGCCTCTGTGAGTCGGCGTGGAACCATGTTGGATACATGTCCACACTGAAGGATCCGTCCATCTCAGTTGTGCCAGCTCCGAGGAAGAAAAACTGATCCAGCACCGTGTCCTGGGAACAGATCGACACCTGGTTGCAGGATCTATAAAACAGGCGAGGTCTTAATAAAGGAGAAGGAAGCAGATCCAGTTCCAAGATGAATGGACAGTTCTCTCAGTGAACTCACTTCTTACTCCCCGAGCTCTGGAAAGCTCTGTAATTTAAAAAAAAAAAAAAGTCAATCTATGTGGGATCTTGAATAATTGATCGATGCTTAACACCCTGTCAGTGAGGTGTCAGGTAATATTTAATTTCCTGTCCAAGGCAGGCATCATGCAAATAGCTCTGCAGACTGTTAATGTGCACCAACCAGGTCTCTCGATAAACAGTGCAGTTCTTTTTAATTAGTAAATAATCAGAGACTGTAAACAATGAGCTGATTACCTACTTTCTCAACTGTATGACTTTCTCTGTGCTGCAGGAGCGAGATGGCCTAGATTTGTGTAGGGACAGAGTTGCATGTCACAGCTAGTCCTGGGAACCCCAGGGTTTGGGGATAGCAGGATTCCTTCCAACACAGGGAGCACATCTTTTACAAGACTGAAGTAGTTATTAGTCTAAGCAAGTGTAGTGGGTTAAGAACCCTGAGGAGGAGGAGGCTATCCATCTGCTGCTAGGGATCATGGCAGACATGTGGCTGGTGGAAAGGGCTGCTTTTAAGCCACATTTGAGCAGTGTTGTTCACTTGCAACTTTTTCCTCCAGGGTCTGCGTTTCTGACAGAGTGAGGTTGTTCATGAGACAGTCTTTTGACTTTTTCCGGGAAGGCATGAACAGAGAGATGTCTGTTCATTCCAGGTAGAAGCTCAACGGCAGACTATAGAGATGAGTCCACCCAAGTCTAGCTAGGTAAGTCGGTGAGTTTACTGGGGTTCCCTACACAGGAGCATGGATGTGCCAAAGCCAGCTGCATCACTACTGAGCCCACCCTAGGCTGGGCGAGACTCTACAGAGCTGTATTCCTGGAGCTCCCTCCAGCACTTGTAGGGAGCTTGTGTTTCTTCTCTTGTTCACAGTACCTTTGTTGCTACTGCTTACGTTACCTGGGGCCCAGGCCTTGTGCACTTCTAAGGGTCAGACCCTCCTCCTCCAACCAGTGTGTTTTATCTGTTTTCTGACATTTTTTTCTTCATATTTATTAACTTGGGTATTTCTTATTTACATTTTGATTGTTATTCCTTTTCCCAGTTTCCAGGCCTCCCCATCCCCTTCTCTATGGGTGTTCCCCTCCCCATCCTCCCCCATTACCAACCTCCTCCCAGCAATCACGTTCACTGGGGGTTCAGTCTTAGCAGGACCAAGGGCTTCCCCTTCCACTGGTGCTCTTACTAGGCTATTCATTGTTACGTATGAGGTTGGAGCCCAGGGTCAGTCCATGTATAGTCTTTGGTAGTGGCTTAGTCCCTGGAAGCTCTGGTTGGTTGGCATTGTTGTTCATATGGGGTCTCAAGCCCCTTCAAGCTCTTTCAGTCCTTTCTCTGATTCCTTCAATGGGGTCCCGCTCTCAGTTCAGTGGTTTGCTGCTGGCATTCGCCTATGTATTTGCTGTATTCTGGCTGTGTCTCTCTAGGAGAGATCTACATCCAGTTCCTATCGGGCTGCACTTCTTTGCTTCATCCATCTTATCTAGTTTGGTGGCTGTATATGTATGGGCCACATGTGGGGCAGTCTCTGAATGGGCGTTCCTTCAGCCTCTGTTCTAAACTTTGCCTCCCTATTCCCTGCCAAGGGTATTCTTGTTCCCCCTTTAAATGTTTTCTGACTTTTAAAGAGCTTCCTTCCAGGATGGCATGCTTAATCAGGAAGAAATTGCTATACAACAAAAGGCAAAGGCCTGAGTTACTACATTGGCTGGTGGATCTCTGAAGCTCAGCTCTGTGCCAAAACCTACTTTATAGTAGCTGGTTTCTCTCTTATTAAATTAATAAGGGCTGGAAAATGTAGATCAGTTTGTAGAGTCCTAGCCTCACAGGTTGGAAGTCCTGGGTTTCATGCCTCCAGTACCTTACAAACCCACCTTACACGTGTCTTTAATATTAATGGAGGCAGAAATTCAAAGTTATCTTTAGCTACGTACCAAGTTCAAGACCCACTCTGGCCACATCAGACTGCTCTTTAAAAATTAAACTAATGTACATCTGGCATACCATAGCCACTTGGTGTTAAATTTCGTCCCTACTAGCAAGGGCCTATTATTTTTTATTTATTTCCTTAAACGAGTCATAAAGAAGGCGCTTACAGCACACGCATCTGTAGTGCCAGCATTCAGGAAGCTGAGGTAGGTGATTCATGAGTTTCAGTCTAGATTCGGATTCATAGCTGGACTTTGTCTCAAAAAATTGATCTTTTTTTCCCCTCTGAGTAGGAAAGCAATGTCACTGTGTGTAAAAGAGAGAGGAACACTGTTTTAAGGACGACTGGTGATCTGCCTGCAGTACAGTCTCAAGAGACACCCTAACTGGTACTGGGGACAGTAGCAGAGGGTGATTTGTAGAGGGACATGACATAACACAGTCATCCTGTACTAGAGCATTCTGTGGACTCTGATCAAGGCAGCATGTTATTTTATAAGCTCCAGAGAAGGCTCCAGGCTGGTGGGACGGAAGGCAGGACAAAGACAGAAATGCGTGAGGACCGGGACCCTGATGCATACAGGGCCTACTACTAGCCAGCAGCCCTGAGTCCTGGGGCCTAGACTATACTGAGGAAAGGCCCAAGTCCTAGATGAGTAAGATTACAGGAGGGCAGGTAGGGAAGGGAGGGGACTCTGATCCAGTTCAATTTCCTGACACCCCTTCCTGTCTCCTCCCATACGTGATCCTGCCCTCCTTTCTCCCTCCCCTTCCTCTCTTTCTCCCAAGTCCCTCCTACTCTCTACCTCCTGTGATTATTTTGTTCCCTCTTACAGGTAGGACTGAAGCATCCACACTTTGGTCTTCCTTCTTCTTGAGTTTCATATGGTCTGTGAGTGTATTATGGGTAATCCAAGCTTTAATCCTAATCTCCACTTACCAGTGAGTGCATACCATGTGTGTTCTTTTGTGACTCTGTTACCTCACTCCCTCTAGGAAGAACAGCATTATCAACCAACCAGACCCCTAGAGCTCCCAAGGCCCAACCAAAGAGTACACATGGAGAAACCCATGGCTTCAACTGCATACGTAGCAGAGGATGGCCTTGTTGGGCATCATTGGGAGGAGAGGCCCTTGGTCCTGTGAAGGCTCAATGCCCCTGTGTAGGGGAATACCAGGGTGGTGAGGCAGAAATGGGTGGGTGGGTGGAGGAGCACCCTCATAGAAGCAGTGGGGAGAGGGTGGGATAGGAGGTTTTCAGAGGGGAACTGAGAAGGGGGATAACATTTGAAATGTAAATAAATAAAATAACCAATAAAAGAAATAAAAGAAAAACTTCTGATCCAGATCTACAGAGAGAGAGAGAGAGAGAGAGAGAGAGAGAGAGAGAGAGAGAGAGAGGAAGAAGGAAGAAGGAGGAGGAGGAGGAGGAGGAGAAGAAGAAGAAGCAGAAGCAGAAGCAGCAGAAGAAGAGTAGTTATTAGCACATTTTTCAAGGCCTAACTAAACGTGCTTTGCACACTTTTCAATGTGATGCCTGAACTAAGGACAAAAGGAGCCCAAAAGCAACTGTAATCCTTAAAGAGAAAACTCAAGAACTCTGCATTGGAAAAGGTGCCTTGGGGATGAGATCCCACCCCTAAAGACTTCACTTTTTGAAAATGCGAATTCATTTGTGAGGAAGGAACCCAAACAGAGAATGCCTCTGAAGGGTCCCTACTCAAAACACTGCATTGAAATTTCCCCGAGAAACATAGCACAAAGCGCTGGCACTGTGGTCCAGTGGGGCTAAGCTCCAGCCATGTCTGGCAAAAGAAGTAAGCTGTATAGGTCCACCCCCCCGCCCCCCGCGTTGATTTTCTAGGAGGGAAACATGTCGGAAGGATGGATTCTCGAGTGCGGCGGAAAGGCTCTAGAGACTTACGGAGGCCCTGAACTATGGCGGTGTCGGAGCTGCAAGAGAGCCCGTGAAGGGGAAGCTGTGTGGGGGAAGCCTAAGTTTCAGTGGAAAACCCAAGATGTTGGAGATGCCAGGACGACCGGGCATCTGCTGAGCGTATCTGAAGGCATGGGCTAGAGCAAACCTAAGAGGGAGGGTATGTGTGTTACCGGTAGCAGAGATGGAGGAGCAGGGCTATCCCAGCCCTTTGGGATTCAGGTGATTCTATAACCAGCCACATGCCTATAAGTACTTTACCCACTGAGCTGTCTACCCAGCCCTTATTTCCATATTTGAAGCCACAAAATATGCAGTATTTTGTGCCAGCAGCCCCAGAAAACTAAAAGCAGAAAATAGCGTTCCTCAACTTTTCCTTTTGCAACACTGAGTGAACGATTAGTGGTTCTTGAACACCATTTTGGAATCAGTTCTTCATAGATGGTCATTGGGCTCTCAGTAGACTGAATTGAGTTTTAGATCACCATGGAGGTTATTGTCATTTTAACTGTCTTAAATCTTCTGTTCTGTGAACTGATGTTTTTTTTTTTTCCATTCAATTAAGTCTTCTTTCTTTTCTTTAGGAAATAAATTATTTTTTAACATGAATATCTTGTTGAGTATTCTTGTTAAACTTATTCCTAGGTATTCAGAAAAAGTATTACAAGTGAGATCACCTTCTTAACTTTTTTTTTTTAGATTTTCTATTGCTGCCATATAGAAACACAATGGAGTTTTCTTCACTGATTTTTATATCTTACAGCATTCTGAAACTTGTTGATTAGGACCAACTGTTGGTATGGGTTCTTGGGATGTTTAAAAACATTAGGTCCTGTCAATATATGAATGAAACAGATACATTTCTTCATTTCCAAATTACTTACTTACTTACTTACTTACTTACTTACTTACTTATTGTCTTAGAGTTTTGATGCTGTGAACAGACACCGTGACCAAGGCAACTCTCATAAAGGACAACATTTAATTTGGGCTGGCTTACAGGTTCAGAGGTTCAGTCCATTACCATCAAGGCGGGAGCATGGCAGCATCCAGGCAGACATAGTGCTGGAGAAGGAGCTGAGAGTTCTACATCTTGACCCCACTGTAGCTAGGAGAACACTCTGTCCTCCAGGCAACTAGGAGAAGGGTCTCAAAGCCCACTGCAGTGGCACACTTCCTTCAACAAGGCCCCCCCCCTCACTTTGCCACACTTTAGGTCAAGCATATTCTTATTATTTGGGGTCACACTTAACTATGTGAGGTTAAATAGCAGCGATGAAAGCTCTCTGTCTTGTTTTCCATCTTTTGGGTAGAAGGTTCTAGTCTTATCACCACTCAATATCATGCCAGCTGTGGGGATTTCATAAGAGACCTTCGAGGTCCTCTTCAAGCCTTAGTTTTCTGAGTGTTGTAAATTTAATTTCATTTATTTAAATGATGATGATGATGGTGGTGGTGGTAGTGGTGGTGGTGGTGGTGGTGGTGGTGTTGGTGTTGGTGGTGGGATGGTGATGTATGTGGGAGAATGCACATGTGCCGTAGTATACACAAGATCAGAGGACAACTCTGTGGAGTCAGGTCTGCCTTCCCACCACTGTGTGAGTTCTGGGGACCAAGCTCAGGTTGCCACGCTTGTGCGGCCAGCGCCTTTACCTGCCGAGCCATTCCACTGAGTAGTTTTTGAACCATGGAATGGTGTTGGATTTTGTCAAATGCCCCCTCACCCCAGTCCTGCAATGTGCATGCGTGACACAATCGTGTTGCTTCTATCAATAGTTATTTTTAAAAATGTTGATCCAAGTAAGATATGTTTAGAAAACTGAAGGGAGACCAGTGTAAGGGGAAGGGAGTGTGTGCAGCAGGTGACGCAGGACAGCAAGGCAGGGAGAGTGGCTGGTGTCTTAGCGTCCAAGAAGCTAGCATGTAAAGAGAAGTGAATGGTTGCCTGTATGGGGCATTCTGAGAGGTAGAACTGCCACCAAACAGGTGACAGGGATGGAAGTGAGTCTCATGTGGGAAAAAGTGGGGTTTAGTAGACAGGAAGTAGAGGTGGAAGGGTCTATAATTACTTTGGAGGGATTTACAGTGAGGGGAAGAAACAGAAATGAGGAAGTCACGCAGCACCTGCAACTAAAACAACACATAGCGAGCCAGGTTATCTAGAGGAAGGGAACTGGCTGAGGGTGGGTGCCTGTAACAAAAGGGGGTTTATTAGAATGAGAGCCAACAAAGGCTGGGCATCACAATGGCTGGCTGCATGCTGCAGAAGCTGCTAAGTCTGTGACTCTGGATGCCATAGCGTGCAGTGTCCAGTAGTAGTAAAGAACTGACTTCCATGTTGCCTCTTACTGTGAATGGTTGCATTTGGTTCTTTTCCTGTCACTGGGATAAAATACCTTTGATAAAAGTTTGACTGTGTACATTGCATAGCAATCCAGAATTCTCCAGCCCTTCCAGTGCTGTCTGTGCTCTCAGACGCTCTCAATGGCCTTTGTTATTCTTGTCCCATCAAGGGTCCCAGTTGGGGAATTTAATTGGCATGAAGACCCCCTGATCTGCTGGATGTTCTGGTTCCCAATAGTAGTGTGGACTTCCTAACCACTTTCCCTCCTTCTCCACAGAACAGATTGCTCTGCATAGACAATAATCTCCCCCTCCCCAATCCCCATATAAATCCAGGCCCTGAGAACTGGCTTCATTGGTCTACCATCTCAAGAGAGTTCTCTAAGAGTGGCTTAATCTCTTTGGAAGGTTTCTTAACTCAGAACTAGTAAGGGGAACATTAAAAAAAAATCCAATCCCTTCTCCTAGGGGAACTTCTAAAACTGGGTCTCTTTTAGTTAGGGTTTCATTACTGTGGAGAGATACCATGACCAAGGCAACTCTTATAAAGAAAAACATTTAATTGGGGCTGGCTTACAGTTTCAGAGGTTCAGTCCGTTATTATCATGTAGGGAAGCATGGTGGCATGCGGGCAGACATGGTGCTGGAGAACGAGATGAGAGTTCTACATCTGGATCTGTAGGCAGTAGAAGAGACTTTGCCACACTGGCCCTGACTTGAGCATCTGAGACCTCAAAGCCCCTACACCTCTTCCAACAAGGCCACACCTACTCCAACAAGGCTGCACCTCCTAACAGTGTCACTCCTTGGTGAGTATGCATCCAAACACAAGCGTCTATGGGGGCCATTCCCATTCAAACCACAACAGGGTCACAGTTCTTTGGGGATCTGAAATGAGAGCTTTTCAGTCTCTCACTTAGATTCCTCAATTGTTTTCTAGCACCTAGTGAAGGATGCCTATTTAACATGAGAGCTCATGTTTGTTCAGGGTCTGTCCAAATGAAAAAGGGTTTTAGACAACTGAGGAAGAGAAAAGGGAGCAGAAGGTATAGTAGAAGTCTTGCCAAGTATCTATGGGGCCCGGAATCCGGTCTGGATAATAGAGTGGGGATAATCAAACAAGGGTTCCATCTATGCTCTCACCTGTTCATCTCTGTGGTTAACCTGATCTTCCAGCTTTTAAGGAGAACAGAGTTATGATACCTTTCCTCCAGCAGAGGGCATAATCAGGCCTCCCTTGGGAGACAGGGCTTTCTGAATTTCATATCCAATTAAGAGCTGGGAGACCCAGTCCTTGTCTGAGCTTAGCAGTACTTAGGGCTTAAAGACTGGCTTTTGGGTCCAAATAAATTATTTATTACCTCTTCTTAAGGACAAGATAACATTCACAGTGCAAACCAAGATGAAGGGCTGTTGATAGGTGGTCCAGTGAGAGTCCCATTTAGCATTTCTTAAAGTTGCCTTACCTGGGGTGGCAAACCAATCGCATAGTTCGCTAGAGGGGCTGTGGCATAAGATGTATAGGAGAAGGAAGAAACACAAGAAAATTGGCTTTCTTTGAGGAAATACAAAATGAACGGCTGGAGGAAGATGCTGAATGTAATGTCATAGCCAAAGAGACAGCCTTGTTCCTATCCTTCACTCTACAGTGGGAGAAACCAGGGGGCCCAAGATCTGCTAGTTTCCTTAAGGACACCATACTCCATGAGTCAGGGTAGTTCCTCGTAGCCTGGTTCTGCATGCTCTGTTGTGTATGTAGAAGACATTTTCTATGCTTGTAGCTTTAATTATTCATTATATTATAATTCATTCGATTTAATTAATAAATATTTAAGTATCGATTGGTTTTTCATTTTGTCTTTTCCTCCAAGTAGAACCCCCATTAAGTTCTTACCTGTTGCTTTATCTGATTTTATATTTTTAGCAGAGCCACGCCCAGGCCTCATGGAGTATGTCCCTCACACCCCTGTTCTGATCTGTAAACCAATAGGGTAAAGCGACCTGGGGGAAAAGTTATGTTGTCTTCTTCCCCCTCCCAGGTCAGGAGTGACAGATAACAAAGGCTGGGAAATTAACGGCTCTTTCTAATAGCTTGATAATTAGTTTGTCAATACCAATTAACTAAAAAACAACTATCTGAAAAGGTAGGTCAGAAAATCCTCTTGACTCTTTCTTGCTTACTGTATACATTGCTTGTTATATACTATACTATACTATACTATACTATACTATACTATACTATACTATACTACTATACATGTCACTGTATATATCAGCTAAGGATATCCTAGCCCAGGGCCGGAAGGACGTAGCCATAAAGTCTGGGTACAATTCTTCCAGGCCCTGGCCAGTGTCAGTGAGCGACAAGGTTTTCCTCACTTTCTTGGGCAATTCTCTCCGTTCCTTTAAGGCAGGTATGTTAATTTGTTGGTAAGCTTGCAAAGAGATGGATGTGGTTTTCTGCTCCTTTGTATCCTAAGGGGGAGATGACTTGGACATGGAAGTGCTTGACAACCAAGAATGAGGATTGGAGTTGGGATCCCAGAACCCGTGTGAAATCTGGGTGGGCGACTCGACCTGTATCCCTAGCATATAGGATCGTGTGGTAGGAATCCTCAGGCAAGCTGGCTGTCGAGAGTAGCCAGAACTCTGAGCTCTAGGTTCAGTGGGAAGCTCGATTTCAATATGTAAGGTGCAGAAGGATTGAGGAAGATATCCCATGCACGTTTTCGGCGGACACACACATGCACCTGCACCTATAGCTATCCACATACACACATACATGTATAGTACTGTTCAAGTAGGAACTGAAGAAAAAATACATTTTAGATAGAACCAAAAATAATACTTAGGACTAGATCTTACCCAGGAGGCGAGATATTAATACTCTGAAGAGTGTGAAACTGTCGAAAGAAATAAAGTTTGAAAATGGTGCTGGGGGTGGGGTGGGCAAGCATAGCGGTCCATGCCTGATATCTCAGCGCTTGTAGGTAGAGGCAGGGAGATCTGAGAATTTGAGACCAGCTTGGGCTATGTAGTGAGGCCTATCTCAAACAAAAATAAAAAATAATGTTCTGGTTTCGTATTAAAAAACTTAACGTTGTTAATACTAACCAAAGAATACTATGGATTCAGTGTGATCTTTATCAAAATTACAAATTCTTTTTCAGAAAAGAAATATAAGAGTTTATCCTTAAGTTAATAGAGAGTCTCATGGGGATTTATTTTGTATGCCTGTCATGGCTATTCTTGACTGCAAACTGGGCAACATCTGGAATTAACTAAACACAAGCAGCTAGGCATACTTCTGAGGAATTTTCAGGATTGGGTCGTTTGAGGCAGGAAGACCCACCTTAAATCTGGACCATACCTTTTAGTGTCAGCTCACATAAAAGGATATTTCCTTCACAAGTGGCAAGGTTATATGAGAGGGGTCTCTTCTCTCTCTCTCTCTCTCTCTCTCTCTCTCTCTCTCTCTCTCTCTTACTTTTTTTTTTAATTCTTTAATCCTTTTTCACAGTCCAGACTTCATCCACCTCCTGGTTTGCCCATGCCCACCCCCAACACATATCTCCTTCCCCCCCACTGTCCCCACCCCCACCCCATCCCACCAGGCCTTCCCACTCCCTGGGGCCTCAGGTCTCTGGAGAGTTAGGTGCATCTTCTCTCACTGAGTCCAGACCCGGGACTCTGCTGTATCTGTGTTGGAGGCCTCATGTCAGCTGATGTATGCTGCCTGGTTGGTGGCTCAGTGTCCGAGAGATCTCGGGGCCCAGGTTAGTTGAGGCTGCTGGTCTTCCTCCTCCTCAGCTTCTTTCAGCCTTTCCCTAATTTAACCACAGGGGTCCCCGACTTCTGTCCATTGGCTGGGTGAGGGTATCTGCATCTGACTCTTTCAGCTGCTTGTTGGGTCTCTCGGAGGACAGCTATGCCAGGCTCCTGTCTGTAAGCTCATCATAGCATCAGTAACAGTGTTAGGGCCCCAGGCCGCCCCTTGAGCTTGATCCCAAATTTGGGCCTGTCACTGGACCTCCTATCTCTCATGCTCTTCTCCATTTTTGTCCCTGCAGTTCCTTCAGACAGGAGCAATTCTGGGTCAGAGCTTTTGACTGTAGCCACTGTCCCCACTCCTTGGGGCTTGTGTTTCTCAGGGAACAGTGGGAGTGGGAGAAGAGAAGCAGCTTTCCAGGAGAGCTGGGGAGTGAGTAATGAGTAATGTGGGGCTTTGGTCTGAGTTCTGACACCTCTGAGTTTTAAGGCCACACGATCTATCCGCCATGCTAAGGACACATGTTAAGAAATATGACAGTGGCGTCAGCTCACCTGAGTATCCTTAAATTTCTTGGAACACATTTTTAATATTTTGTGAGTTGTTGCAGACCCTAAGGGGTCATAATCCAGGCAGGGACTTAGGAGGAGGTAAGAAGCATGGAGTCCCTGCTTGGATTATTCTCCTCTTCTTCTTCCTCCTCCTCTTCTTCCTCTTCCTCTTCCTCCTCCTCTTCTTCCTCTTCCTCCTCCTCCTCCTTTCTGCTTGCTCCTGGTGCATAAGCTCTGCCTAATCTCTTGTTTGTAGAGCAGGGGACCAGGGAACACGGCCTGTAGTGTTCATCTCCAAATCTTTCCTTGTGGAGGCCAGGGTTGCAGCTCTCTCTTGCAAAAGGTCCTGGCAAGACACAAACAAACAAACAAACAAACAAACAAACAAAACCAAACAAAGTCAATAGCAACCTGCTTTGGAATAAGACAAAGAGGTGTCTGGTTGGCAGGTGTCACGGTAATTGTCATTGATAACATTTCAACATGCGAGTCTCCGCCAGGCCCCTTCCTCTGTGATTTGAGATCCAGCTGTGTATATTTTTAGACTTTGCGGTCTATCATAAGCTTCAGGCACTAGACTGAAAGAAGAGTGTCAGCACAGTCATTTCACATCAGGATGGAGCATGTGTGGACGAGGAGACGTGTGTGACAAACCTAGCGTGCTTTTCATGGGGACACTGCTCCAAGGACCGATGTTCTATGGGCAGCACAGGACAATTGAGGCTTGAGTGGCACTTGAGGTGATAACCTACTTTGGGTCTGATGGTCCCTGAGACCTGCTCTTACATTTACGACGGCTCAGGCTTAGAGCAAGCACCCACAGAGGCCAAGCTGGAGGCTTCTACAAGATTCTCCCAGCATTCACATTCAGAGCACCAGGTTGGTTGGTGGCACCATTCCTCTGATCTCTTTGGGTACCAGGTTAACGCAGGGCAAATGGAGGCCAGGGTCTATGGTCTGACATGCCCCAGTTATCCAATTCTGTACTGGCACACATGGAAACATCTGAGACCCTTAGGCTTGGCACCATTTGGGGACAGCTTACCACATACATATTTTTATAAGTGACAGTTGGTTGAAATGTTATTTATGTAAAATAGCACCCCCACAAGAAAGATCGCTCTTGCTTGACAAATCTGGGATGCAAAAAATTCTGGAGGCAAACATCTTTTACTGCCAAAACCTTTCTGGAGGTCCCACAGAATACCTTCCTGGAAGAAATCAATTCAAAATCGTGTGTGTGTGTGTGTGTGTGTGTGTGTGTGTGTGTATGTGTGTGTGTGTGTGTTGAGGCACATACTCCCTAAATGGATTTTGGAGGTGTTAAATGCTCAAGAGTCAGAAAGGGTGCGGCTGTGACGTCAGGATGGATGACATCCAGAGCAGGCTGTGAGAATGGAGATGGCAAAGAAAGAGAGGGTGAGAATGTCAGACTTAGACTGAGAAAACTGACAAGAAACAAACCTACACTCTCTGAGGACAAAGGTCAGGTTCCATGGATATCTGCCAGGCACATTCAGGCCTTACAGCCGAACCCCACTGCTGTTGAATCAGGGCTTCTTTAAGTGAATGTTTCACCACCTGCAGCCTGGAAGGTCTTGCCCAGGCGTCGTGAGGCTCCCAGGCTTCACCCCCTGACCCCCTACCCCTGTCAGAATTCAGAACCAGGGTCAGAGCTCAGGAGATGGGAGGCAGGCAGGTATTCCAAGATGTCCGCTTACTTCCAGAAAAATCTGGAAGTGAGGGGGCTGCTCCACTGCCCCTTACTTTCTCTCTCTGTCTCTTGAAAAGAACTCTTTGCTGGATCCCCGTTCTTCCCTGAAGCTATTTGTCTTAGGGTTATGATGTCTTAGGTTGCAATGAAAAAGCACGACCAATGTAAACTGGGAAGAAATAGTTTATTTGGCTTACATGACCATATTATCATTGAAGGAAGTCAGGACAGGAAGTCAAGCATGACTGGAACCTGGAGGTAGGACCTAAAGCAGAGGCCAAGGAGTGCTGCTTCCTGGCTTGCTCAGCCTGCTTTCTTATAGAACCCAGAACCACTAGCCCACGGATGGCCCCACCCACAGTGATCTGGGCCTCCCCGTCAATCTCTAATTAAGAAAGTGCCCCACAGGATTGCAACAGCGGGATCTTATGGAGACATTTCCTTCATCGAGGCTTTCCCCCTCTCAGATGACTCTATTTTGTGTCAAGTTGACATAAAACTGGCCAGCACACTACTTTCATGTTCTGATATCAGAAGTGAATATGGCAATGATACACTTCTGGGACAGGGTTGTATCTGAATAGACGCAGAAGGATGGGGTAGCATTGCCTATGACAAACACACATAGCATTCACAGCCAGGAGGGAAAGAGGTTGGAGCCTCTTCTCAGTGGATCTCACAAACATAGGTAAGACTGTTCTGTAGCAACTTTCCTCCTCTCCCTGCCCTGCCTGCTGCCTCTGTGGTCTCTTGCTACTTTGTGTCTGTCTCAAGTGTTGTTCTCCCGAGGATCAGAGTCCCGCCCTTCTTAACCAACTGTGTGTCAGATGGCTCATTCAGTAAGGAAGGCAGCAACGGTAAAGATGTGAACTCCCAGGTCCTTATGTCCTCCTTAGTATTGATTCAGAATCCAGATGAGGCAACCAGCATACTCCAGAGCAGAATATCACTTACTAGAGACTATTGATGACCGAAGGTACTGTTGAGGAAGAAAACACTCTTGTGGAGAGCTGGTATCGGGCAGGAAGTTAGATCTTATAGGGACTGACCAAGATTCCCCCTAAGAGGATATAGATTAGAATGAGTGGTAGTGGTCATTCCAACTCAGACCCACATGATAAAGTAAAGAACAGTCATTGACTATAGCTATATGACTTCAAACAGGCTTCAGGGGTTCATTCACCTATGGACTCTCATGTACCACATCCCCCCTTTTATGGTTTTCACCTATGAGCTATCACTCACCCCCCCCACCCCCTTAGTGTAGTAAACCAATGTAATCTGGATCTTCCTCTTGTTCACCTGTCAGTCCAAAGTCGAAGGAAGGAAACTGATACTTTCAGTTACCTGGACCACAAAGAAAGGATTCCATCCTCAATGGCTTCTGGCCTGCTAGTCTAACAGTAGTACCCGCTGAGCTCTCTGACAGTTGCACTTGGAACTCGTGCATCTGGAATGCTTACCGTGCCTTAGGTGAGGCAGGTTAGAAAGATGGAAAATTAAAGGGGCTTCGAGAAGAGAAAGGAGGCCCTTCCTCTGAGGATGATTGAAGCAATCACTCTAGCAGTCAGCTGTTGCTTTAAGGCCTCTCTCCTATCCTCTCTCCTTGGAAACTTCCTGTGCAGTCCTAGTGGTTCCTGGTTTCACCTTATCATATTACAACCTCATCCAAGGCACCTCAGCAGCCAACCTGGGCTCAAGAGCCACCAATTGGTCTATGGTCAATGCTAAGACGACGAATTGTTACTCCCCCTTGAGGAGCCCACACCCAGTGTATGCCTTTCTGAGTACCTCTCTTTCTCTTAACTCTCATGCTTAGTGTCTACATTAAATTATTTGTAATAAAATTGCCAGCTCTACTTCACACTGACCAGCCCTGAAATTTTTTTTTTTCTGTGTTGAAGTCATGAATCCTATTTTGACCTTGGTTCTTACAAGATGAGAACTCCCTGGGTTGCTGAAGGTGACACCATAGAGCTATGTCTTCGTCCCCTTATGCTGACATAAGGCATAAGACAACTCACTTAAACGTCTCAGCAATCCTCAGAAGTAGTAGTGTTAATCATGGGACACAGAAAGTCCGATGAACTTATCCAGAGCCACACAGCAGTAACCGGGAGAGAAGAATCCCGACTCTCCTGTGGTTGCAAGGAGCCAGTGCTGATCGTAAGGATAAAGGAATGGGTGTACAAGTTACTGTGAGTGGAGGAAGATGTTCGGTTGAGAGGCCGCGAAACCTGGTATAGAGAAAGGCTTTATTAAATGGTTGCTTGGCTTGGCAGGATGCTGGGGAAGTGGGTTGTTGGTAGAGGCTACCAATTCTCTGTCTCCTCTGGAGGTGCTGGCGAATAACAGCTCCAGATCGTGCCCCAAATCAGCCCAGGATCAAGCACTTAGGTTTTTTGACCTGGGCATGATTGATTCACTCCTAGAGCCCTGGCGGGTACTTTTGAACGCAGATATTGCACATGAGTGAGTGCGTGCGTGCGTGCGTGCGTGCCTGTTGGGGTTGCTTACAAAGTCTCAGGGGGTGAGTGTTGAACAGACAAATGACAATAGCAGGTCAGGAAAAAGAGGTGCTACAAAATTACCCTGCAAAGTGAGCGACCAAGTGCGCACATACGCAGGGTGTGGGGGGTGGGGTGGGGTGAAGGCCGAGAGAGAGAAACAGAGATAGAGAGACAGAGAGTCAGAGACAGAGAGAGAAAGAGATAGAGAGAGACAGAGAGACAGAGAGAGCCCTTGACAATGAGAGCCAATGAGAGTGTGCCTTGCGACCATGGGAACCATAATTGGGCCCTGAGATGGGATAGGACTAGGAAGGAGAATACATCCCAACAGAGCCTCATAGAAGAGCGAGCTTAAATCAGAATAAGAGAGACAGCTGGCGGTGAAGTCTAAAAGGAAAGAACCATTAGATCAGGGATTCTCAACCTGTTGGTCTGACCACTGGAAAACATGCATTTCAGATAGTCTTGGGAACTTTGTTGCTCCTCTACAAAATTACAGTTACAAAGTAGCAATGAAAATAATTTTATGGTTGCTGGGGGTGGGGTGTGTTTCAGCACAACTGTGAGGAACTGTATGGAACAGCATTAGGAAGATTGGGAAGCACTGCTTTGGATAAATGTCCCACACCAAAGGGGGGATATCTGACTTGTATGAGTTTATTTTTATTTTTCTATTTTTTTTTTTTTTTTGGTTCTTTTTTTCGGAGCTGGGGACCGAACCCAGGGCCTTGCGCTTCCTAGGCAAGCGCTCTACCACTGAGCTAAATCCCCAACCCCTATTTTTCTATTTTTTATGGAGGAGGAAGAGTCACATCACATTCATTTTGATTTTTAGTCTACGTGAATCCAGGCATGAAGCCAAATTCAAGGTAGGACTCTGCTGAGACACAGCAAGAACACCGTTCTGGAGTCAATGTGTCATGCATCAGCTGTAATCAGTGTTTATAGCACCAGCAGAAATTAATAGAGACCCCATAAAACTGTCAATTTGGGGTCACCAAAGGAGATTTTGAGAAAGAAAGTCATCTCTGCCTTCTCTGTGAGGATGAACACCCCATTAGCTGTTTCAACAGTCTTTGTGTCATGTGATAAGTCCATCATGTGATAAGTATGTCATGTGGTAAGTATATCATGTGATAAGTCCATCATGTGATAAGTCCGTCATGTGATAAGTATGTCATGGATAAGTATGTCATGTGATAAGTATGTCATGGATAAGTATGTCATGTGATAAGTATGTCATGTGATAAGTCCGTCATGTGATAAGTCTGTCATGTGATAAGTATGTCATGGATAAGTATGTCATGTGATAAGTACAGCAACTATGCTGGAAATGGCTTGTCTCTCAGTTCTTCTCAACAATGCTTTTATTCCTCTTGAGCTTTTTCGTTTCTTTCCCTTTCCCAGTCATTGGGCCAGCCTGCCCCAGGGCGGAAGTTTTAGAGGACAATTTGTAATAAATATGCTGAGGTCTGAGGTGGGATACCCAAATCTTCAGAGCCAGCTTCTCAGGGAGTTCAAACAGTAACAAGCACTTGGCAGTTTCCCAACACAATCTATTTACAAAAAGGCTACTGCTGGAAGGGTCAGAGAGGGGAGAGGGGACCCAGAACTCTACACCAGACGGGAGACTTGCAGTTTAGTCCCAGTGATGGAAGACTGGACCCACAGTGTCTGCCCTTTCTAACCTGTTTGGAGATGGCCAAATGAATCTTATCAGCTGGGTCATGCACTTGGGATAGAAACATCATGTATCAACTATAATTAACACTTATGCCACCAACATAAATTAATAGAGAAAGCCCCCTAAGACTGTCAATTTGGGGGACAAGACACAGAAAGCATTTTTTCTTAGAGTATTATCAGACAGATTTTTTTGATTTTGGAGGACCTTCCAAGGCCTGACACTATTACTGAAGCTATGGTGTGCTTACAGACAGCAGCCTAGCTTGGCCACCCTCCGAGAGACCCAACAAGCAGCTCAAAGAGTCAGATGCAGATACTTACACCCAACCAATGGTCAGAAGCTGGGGACCCCTGTGGTTGGATTAGGGAAAAGCTGGAAAAAGCTGAGGAGGAGGGCAACCCCATAGGAAGAGGAGCGATCTCAACTAATCTGCGCCTCTAAGATCTCTCAGACACGGAGCCACAAACCAGGCAGCATACACCAGCTGATATGAGGTCCCCCTATACTGGTCTGGCCTCAGTGAGAGAAGATGCACTTAACTCTCAACACTCCCTAGGGAGTGGGGAGGTCTGGTGGGGGGTGGTGAAGATATCCTCTTGGAGATAGGGGGAGGAAGTATGGGATGAGGAACAGTCAGAGGGTGGACTGGAAGGGGAATAGTGACTGACTGGACTGTCAAAAAAAAAAAAAAAAGATAAAAAAATAAAAAAACAGAACAAAACAAAACTACATAAGGTCATGTCAGTCTGCATTTATGACCAGGACGGATCACATTGCCAGAAGTATCTGCCTTTATCCAAGTCTAACCTGACATCCTCCCTTGCTAGACTTGGTTGTGAACAACTTCTTAGAAGCCTGTACCTGCATTGTTTTGTATGTCTATAAAATAAGGCAGACAATTAGGAAAACTTAACAAGAACCTCCCTCCTATAAAAACTAAGGGCCTTTCTCTCGAGGCTTTGAGAGTTAGAATATTTCCAGTTCTTCAGGAGGCCAATGACCAGGGAGTCAGGGAGAATCTTGCAGGCAATGGTTTCAGTTTGTAAGTAAAAGCAAGTGGGAGAATTGAGGGGGTGTGTCCTTTCTTCTACTCCTTTTCGGTCCATGTCTGAAAGAGCACATCCATCCTGGGGGGGGGGTTGGGGGGGGAGAGAGAGAGAGAGAGAGAGAGAGAGAGAGAGAGAGAGAGAGAGAGAGAGCTCATCATGCTCAGATGTGATTTTATCCTCCTGAAGGGACCTGAGCTGGAGAGAGGCACAAGTGGCCTGCGTTTAGCTGTGACTTGTAGCTCTGTCCCCTGATAGCTTTGCCTATACCCTAGATGTCTCTGATCCCACCTCTAAAGGGAAAACAAAACTGGGCAAGATCAATGGAGTTAATTCTTCTCTGGTGTTTCATCCCTCTGCACCTAGAGGTGACTTGGGCCTATGGTGTTGTGGTGGTTGTATATGCTTGGCCCAGGGAGTGCCACTATTTGGAGGTGTGGCCCTGTTGGAGTAGGTGCGTCACTGTAGGTGTGGGCTCTAAAACCCTAGTCCTAGTTGCTTGGAAGCCAGTCTTCTGCTAGCAGCCTTCAGATGAAGATGTAGAACTCCCAGCTCCTCCTGCACCATGCCTGCCTGGATGCTGCCATGTTCCCGCCTTGGTGATAATGGACTGAATCTCTGAACCTGTAAGCTAGCCCCAATTCAATGTTGTCCTTTATAAGAGTTGCCTTGGTCATGGTGTCTTTTCACAGTAGTAAAACCCTAACTTAGGTTTCACCAGTGTTTAATCAGTGTGATCCAACTGGGTGTCCCTAGGATAAGCTTCCAGAGTAGGACTGACTCTTGCTTTCCACTGCCTTTGATCCTGGTCCTTGATATTTTTGCATGCAACTTAAATATTTCTGATGCATCTGTGCTGGCTAGTTTTATGTCACCTGGACAAACGATAGAATCATTTGGGAAGACGGAACCTCAATTGAGAGAATGCCCTGATCAGACTGCACTGCATGCAAGCATGGGGCACATTTTTAAAAGTAGTGATTGATGTGGGAGGACTTGAGAAAATTGTGGGTGGTGCCACCCCCAGGTAGGTGGTGGTGGAGTGTATAGGAAAGCAGGTTGAGCAAGCATTGAGGACCAAGCCAGTAAGCAGCACCCCGGTGTTGCTTCTGCTTCAGTTCCTGCCTTCAGGATCCTGTCCCAAGTTCCTGCCCTGACTTCCCTCAGTGATGGAGTGTTGCCTGAGAGTTTTAAAATAAAATAAACCCTTTCTTCCCCACGTTGCTTTCCTTGTGGTGTCTTATAACAGCATTATAAACCTCAACTAAGACAGTGCATGCTCCTAAAATATGCTAAACTTTGCTGTGAAAAGAACAAAAGCATGATGCCCAAGAGATCGAACACTCACTCTTCACTGAAGGCTACATAGTGGGTTAAGGTTCTATTATTCAGGGTTAAGTAGTCTCGAAGGATCTTCCCATTTCATGCAAAGGGGAATGGGACCCCAAACACATCCCAAATAGTAGCTTGACTGAGTGTTAGCTAATGGGATAGCATTCGACTCTCACCCTGACATAAGCTTTGCAAATTCCTAGCTGGCTGAGAGAATCAGGCCAAGGTTTGAGATATCTTGGGTGAAACAGAATGAGGAGAAATCTCTCAGTTTTAGGGTCTTTCCCATCTGTTAGCTCACATTACATTTAAAAAAAAAAACTACACAGGAAGCAAGCAAGGAAGACATTCATGATGACCTCCTCCTCCTCCTAACTTAAAGAGGTTTGTCAGGGTTGAGAAAGCTTCCCCCACCCCAGTTTACCACATGTAAATGGGATTTAAGTTCATATAATTAAGAGAATACTAAATGTAGAAAAAAAAAAAAACCCCAAAGCCCAAACATTTAATAGAACCGAGAAAGTGATGGCTTCACCTGATGTTTCCTGGGCTTGCCTGGGTTATTCTAACTGGAGGCAAGGAATCTGGTGCGGGGTGGGGTGGGGTTCATTCTATTTCTGCTAGGGACAGCAAGCCTGGAAATAACAGGCAGAGAGAAAAGGAATTAAGGGCCAGCAAAGCCTGTATCTCCAGCCTCCAGCCCAAGCAGGCTGATCCTTCCTCAGATGCAGCAAGCCGCCCACTGACAACACCTGTCTAGCCCTTAGCAGTTTATCCTGTGGTTTCCCTATCACACTTGTGCCTTCCAAACATTTGGCCTTGGGCTGCTCCAAATCTATGTGAAGCTTTCCAGTTTGAGCCATCTCAAAATGTCAGCTCCCTTTGTAAGTTGGCCAGTGTTGGAGGCACAGGGCTGGCAAAACTCTTTAAGTCCTCTTTAAAAACCAGTAAATGCATCATGCAAAAGCAACGTGTTAAAGAACAAAACCAAAACTAAAAGTTAACCACAGTAAAACTACCCACCTTGGAGGTCTGATAGTTGCTCCCTAGTTTGATTAAAAAAAAAAAAAAGATGCATTGGCCATATCATTTGGCATGGAGTCTGTGTGGGAGTCTCCTCTGGACGCCTCCTCCCACCCCCCATTCTATGGTCACAGGAAGAAATCAAGAAGGTCAAAATCAAAAAAGGAAAAAAATAAGATTAAATGATTTATGGTGTGTGACTGACTTCTTTTTTTTTTTTTGGTTTTTTTTTTTTGGAGCTGGGGACCGAACCCAGGGCCTTGTGCTTCCTAGGTAAGCGCTCTACCACTGAGCTAAATCCCCAGCCCCGTGTGACTGACTTCTTGTGGCCTAGAAATTCTTGGCATGTAGTGATTCTCTGACGGCTCAGTGGTACCAGGAAACACAGACAAACACAGGATGGCCTGAATGCTTCACTGCCTCAAAGTGCCCTGGTTTCTCAGGAACTGAAATGCACATAGTGCCCCAGGAACCACAGGCTGTCACCTGAAAAGCCTATGATACATGCCTGTCTTAGGGTTTTACTGCTGTGAACAGATACCGTGACCAAGACAACTCTTATAAAAGACAACATTTAATTGGGGCTGACTTACAGGTTCAGAGGTTCAGTCCATTATCATCAAGGCAGGAGCATGCTAGTGCCCAGGCAGGCATAGTGCAGGAGGAGCTGAGAGTTCTACATCTTCATCCGAATTCTGTTAGCAGAATTCTCGCCTCCAGGCAGCTAGGATGAGGGACTTAAAGGCCACACGCACAGTGACACACCTATTCCAACAAAGCCACATATGTTTCAACAGGGCCACACCTCTAATAGTGCCACACCCTGGGCTGAGCATACACAAACCACCATAATGCCTCTCAAGGCAGCTAGGCTGGGCCAACTCCATGATTTACTGATGTATGACACCAGCTATCGATAAAAACATGCACAGATGTTTATGGATTTACTGAAAACCATAGAACCAAGAAACGTTGCTCAAAAGTTCTGTTATCTCCCAGGAAAAGTAAGTTAAAGCTTTCTGGCATACTTTGCATACCCTACGTATCCATTTAAAGTATGCACTGTGGAGACTGGTGGGTCATGTGTGAATGAAGGCCAGGAGTTAACCTTGGGTGTTGTTCCTCAGGGGCCACCCACACTTTTTACTTTAGGTCAGGGTCCTACACTAGTCTGGAACTCACCAAGTAGATTAGCCTGGCTACCCAAGAAGCCCCAGAGAACCACCTGTCTCATAGCTGGCATTACAAGTGTATGCCACCATACAATCTGCTTAAGAAAACATTTTCATGCGTGAGTGCTGCCTTTACATAGTTTCTGCTCTTCTTCCCTTCCAACTCACAGGGCCTCTTGAAATCCCTCTCCCGTGGCCCCTTACTACCTTCCTGACTTCTATCTGCATTCAGATGTAAAGATCTGAAGCTAGCGTTCACATATGAGAGAAAAATATTTGGGACTTGTCATTATAGGTCTGGGTTACCTCACAAAGAATGACGATTCCCAGCTCCATCCATTTGCCTGTGAATTTCATATGAATAGTACTTTGCAGTAGAAACAACTACATTTTTTTCCTTTTAAAAAACAAATCAGGAAGAGTTTATTTTCCCCTTTTATTAACCATAGATTCCTTTTATTCATCCAATATAATCTGAATGGTTTCCCCTCCTTTATTCCTCCCAGCTCCTCCCCACCTCCTGTCCTGTCCAGATCCACTCCCTTTATGTCTCTCATTAGGAAACAGCAGGCTTCTAAGACATAACAACAAAACATAATAAAAGATAAGGTAAAATGAAATCTATCCTATCAAACCTGGACATTATCCATTCACCTGTTCAGCTATATCCATGTTGTTTCTGTTCCTCAAATACTGTGAATAAAGCAGCAAGGAACATGGGTGGCCAGGTATCTATGCCACAGCATACAGGGTTCTCTGGGAATATGTCCAGGACTGGTATAGCTGGATCATATGGTAGATCTATTCCTAGCTATTTGAGGAACTTCCACGGTGATTTCGATAGCAGTTACACCAGTTTGCATACCAACAACAGCAAAATAAGTATTCTCCTTTCTCCAAAACTATGCCAGCATTTATTGTCATTAAAATAAAAAAAAGTCTCAGCCCTTCTAAATGAGGCAAGATGGAATCTCAATGTAACTTTAATTTTCATTTCCCTAGTCGTTAAAATATATTGAAGACAGTTCTTGGTCATTTATATTTGCTCTTTTGAGAATGCTTATTTCATGCCTTGATTTTTTTAATGTTGTATTTGTTCTTGGTGTTTAGTTTTTTAAAAATTCTTTTATGAACCTAGACACCAATTCTCTATCAGATACACAACTGGTATTTTTTCCCCCATTCTGTAGGCTTAAGGCAATAGTATTCTAGGGAAAGGTGATTACGATACTGTAACATGCTCAGAAACTGGCTGGGTGAGGATACTGGCCTATCAGCACAGCTGTGAGGAGGGTAACACATAGAGAATAGATTCAAAACAGCATGTGTGACAACCTGGGTTTCTTAGGCATGATGCTCCAAACAGCCATTAAAGGGAAAAGTAAATGAAAATGTTCACTGTGTGGAAGACAGGTGGTGAAAAGGCGATCTCTAGCCCGGGAGAAAATGCCTACAGATCACATGCGTGGCAAAGCACTGGTCTCTAGAGTATTAAACAAAGCTCAAAACTCAACAGTTGGGCTGGAGTAGCACATTGAGTGGAGCGGGTGCCTCGTATGCTCAAAGTCCTGTGTTCGATCCCCAGTACGGAATAGACTGGGCGTGACCATATGTTTCTATGAACCCAGCACTTGGAAGGAAGAGGAGGGAGGATGACAAGTTGAAAATTACCTGCCTCTGCCTCACAGTGGGTTTTGGGGCAGCCTGGGCTACATGAGTTCCCCATCTCATAAAACAAGGCAAAACAAATGAAGCAGTGCCAACCAGATAACCCAGCGGGAAAAGAATAAGCAATCTGTTTGCAAAACGGGCAGGGAGGGAACGTGCATTTTGAAACGCAGGTCTGTGCAGATGACACATTCATGGAAAGAGACTCTGCGCCCCCAGCTACTTCATATGGAAACCCCTGGGAAGGGCCTTCCACTTGTCAGAACCAGAGCCTCGAAGTGGCCGACAAACTCACGTACTGCCAATAAAGCTGAGAACTGGGGCTGCTCACTCTCCCTGTGGACTTGTGAAGCAGCGTCTCTCTTGGAAAATGTGTACATCCCTTCTCAAGTCCAGCGTGTGGCCCATGATGCACAACTCTGGGCATTCATCCCAGAGAGATGAAAGCTTATGTTCTTATAAAATCTTGAATGTGAACGGTCAAAGAGGCCGTCTTTGTAGAAGCCCGAAACTGGGCAGACAGCTGGTTGTGGGCGGCTGTGGGCTGTCATGTGAATATCAATGATCCCTCATGGGATCCTGTTTGACCACTTGTTTGCCAGCTGGTGGCGCTGCTTGAGAAAATGGAGGAACCTTTAGGAGGCAAAGCCTTGGTGGAGAATGTGGATCACTGACTAGAGCAGCAGGGGTTGGGAAAGAAAGTAGAAGGGGATTGTGGGAAGCTTTGTGACTCTCCATCTTCTCCCATTTCCTGTTCTACTTCTCTGGTGTGGATGTAATGGGCTGCCTGCCCCCTCTTCTTACCACCATGCCTATCCTGCCTGCCTCATACTTTTTCTACCATGATAGACTATACACCACTGGAATCATAGCTAAAATAAGTCCCTTCTCCTTAGGTTTGCTTTCCTTATATTTTTATTTTACTTGTGTGTGTGTGTGTGTGTGTGTGTGTGTGTGTGTGTGTGTGTGTGTGTGTGTGTGAATTCATACATGTGTCTATGGAAATCCCTTATAAGCTGTCAATGTGGGTGCTGGAAATGGTACTGAATTCCTTTGGAACAACAAGTACACTTAAGGCTGATCCATTCTCCCAGTCCCTAAGTTTGTTCTTTGTTAGAGTGTTTTTGTTGTTGTTGTTTATAACAACAATAAAGTATCCAATAAAACCAGGGTGCATCCTTACCATACAAAGAAAGAATGGAACTCTAGGGTGGTCTGGATGGAGCTCTAAAAATCCATGGTGAAGAAACAAAATCCCCACTATGAGATAGCGTGTTTTCATTCACAGCGTGTTGTTGAAAGGACACATACAGAAACCTAGATAGATTGCTACTCCTGATGTGTCAAACTGGAGGGGATGGAATGTTTGCTCCAAAGTAATAGAGGAAGAGCAGGGTATGCATGTACCCCAGGGTGAGAGTATGGGAGTGTGTTGTTGTGACAGGAGAGCAGAGGCTGGATAGATGTTAAGATTAATATATGGAAGAAACCCAGATGGTAGCAAAAGATGGGAAACCCTTTTTCATATGGGTGCATGTAACAGAGAAAATCCTTACATACACACAGGATGCTGAACCTCATAGCCCAGAGTACGTGCTTCCCCTCAGTTTATTTACATCTTTGGGATGTTTTCCCTTCTTAATAACCAGTCTCTATTTCCCTTTCTAACCATATGTCTCTGGTGCAATGGTTTTGCCTTGCAACACAAGAATCTGGAGGTGTCAGCACATGCAGACACTGGGACCTGTCCCTCTATAAGATCGCTCTGTGAGAAGAGCAAAGAAGGGGTGGGTGGGAGGGGACCAGTCACAATAGAAAAGTCTCAGGTACTGTCCAGTGTGGACTAAACAGGAAGACTCATGTGCTTCTTGGCTGTGGTACTGTGGATTTGTTTTATTTTATAATTACACTATTTACTGTGCGGTGGACATGCATGCCACGACAGTTGTGGAAGTCAGAGAACAACTTGTGGGCGAAAGTTCTCCAAAGTAGAAACTTCTAGTTTCTTTGCAAAGTCAGTTATGTTAAATGATGTTTTCCTGGGACACAGGGGTGAAAGATGTTTTGCTCGTTAAGGTATAAAAGTGTACAATAGGACAGGTTACCAGGCTTCAGACGTCCAAGCAGCCAAACATCGTGTAACAATGGCCCGGTCAAGGAACATATCACACCCACAGCTGTGAGCTCTGAAGAGGACCCTACCTCGGGATGTCGCTGCTTTGGTTTGTGCAAGCATGATATCTGTCACACAGCGACACACTTCTAGATCACACAGTTTTATCATTAAGTAATGCACAGTCACGAATAGACCTCCCTTCCCCTCCCAAGCAGCCAGAAAAGAAGCCAGTTTCTAAAATGGTCCTGCATCCTTAGGAAAGCTTCCTGATATATGGCAGTGGACACATTCACTAGCTCACGTAGACATCTTGGAAGTCTGATGGTGGAGGTCCCCTGGGATCCAGTAACTTTTTGTTTGTTTGTTTGTTTGTTTTTAAACTAAAGAGGATGAGTTTTAGATCTATCCCATAAGAACTTTAGTAAAATATCAAGAATTTATTTCATCTCAAAAGGGGCCCAAATAATGGACTCAAAGAAATCAAACCCGCGTTCAGTACCTATGGATTTCATGAGGAACCTACTCTATGAATACAGTAAGACACTAAAACTTCAATTTGATAATCAGCAGACAACTCTGTCCCCATGCTTATGTTTATTAAAAACTGACAAAAACAAAACCTGTACAAAAAAAATCCCCAAATTCCTTATCAATTTGAAACAGTAATCTTGAAAGACATTATCGCCTAGGACACCCCTCTTCCTCTGCCGCGACCCCGTCTTCTCCCTCTACCCCTGCCTCTGCCTCTTTCTGCATCAGCTTCTCTTTTCTTAGATTTCACCTTCGGTTCAATATCCACAAGTAGTGTATCTAGAGGTAAGCTGTCTGGTGGAATAAAATGCCGAATGTTATTGCCTCAAATACTCAATGTTTCCACCTGTACGGGATCTCTGTTCTTCAGGGCCATTTTCACAGCTTTAAGGTGCGTATTCACGCTGACATCTACACCTGCGATTGTTCCATGGACTTGTGTTCCATTCTTCAATGGTTACAGTTTCATGACTCGATTTCATCAAAAATCTCACGAGCTTCATCCTAGCGGCGCAGTCTCCATTCTAGTCCGACTGTTCACGGAATTCAGGCTCCAAAGACCCACGGACTAGGGGTATGAATGGCCGAAAGAGTGCGCGGAGGCCTGCGGATGCGCGGCGCGAACCAGCAACTTTCTAAAATGGGACGTAGATCTGTGTTTGTTTGCCAGAGTCTGCCCTTTTGCTAATACCCTTTGCTTGCCCAGCCGTGCCAGGTAGTAGGAGATCTGAAACAGGGGCTCTTCTTGGAACTGCCAATCGAGGGAAAAGAATAGGTTTAACACAGTGCAACTTTTAGGGGACAATTAGATGGGGGGGCAGTGTGGTGTTGATTGCTGAGGACAGTGCATCCAGTTGTGGGCATGCAGCTGCTCCAAGAGGAAGTTTCCTGCTAATGTCTCAAGGAATCACTAGCAGGAGGCCTTCTTAGCCCAACGGTCGCTGTCTCCCTGTGCTGACACCCGCCTGGATGACGAGGTAAAGGGCACACTCTCCTGTCTTTGTCTCCAGGTGAAGACAGGTGTCTGACAGGGTGACAGTGCCCCTTCCTCCCAGTCTCAGAAAATGACAGCGTCTGAGCAGGCTGCCGCTAGCATCGTGAAGGACCAGCATTGTGATCTGCACTGCAGCCCCAGCAAATGGCCAGGGTTAATTTACAGGTGACATCACAATTCAAGGATACCGGAGGCAGCAATGGGAGGGACAAGCATTTGCCTCACCTACCGCTGGCTTTGAAGCATTTCCCCCCAGATCTGTATTTTACAGCATGGCATATATTGGGACTAGAAAAATGGCCCTTGACAAGTGCGCATTGAGGAGATGAGAGGAGAGCAGACTGTCCGTCCAATCATACCCTGTCTCTCAGGGTGATGAGCTTCTCCCCGAGTTTAGTCATAAAATGTAAAATCTTTTCCTTCTGAATAGACACCCTGTGCATTCGCTGGCAAGTGAACATAATAACTGTGTGCTTACTCTTGGGTGTTGAATAGAGAGTGTCAGGCGCCCTTCTGTAATGGCCGACTTACATATTAATAGCTTCACGTCGTTTTTAGGTAGCATTTTTACAACGCTATGACGTAAAACATAAGACATCCTGGAGCAGGGTGTGGAGCTCAGTTGTAGAGTGTTTACCCAACTCTTTAGGTTTGATTCTGGAAAAAAGTAAGGGAAGCAGGGGAGGAAGGATAGATGAGGGGTGGGGGAAGGATGAGGAGTACTGAAAGGAAAAGAAAGATTTTCTTTTCATAAATGCTGTGCAATCCATCTCTTGGTGATGGCCAATGAAACCACCACACACTGTCCCTGCAGTGAAGTGGGAGCGTTAACACCAGAACCAAATGGCTCCTTTGTGACACTGACCACTTAATGACATCCTCAGGGTGTTGGTCCATTCCATCCTCTGCCCATCATCTCTCGGAACTTAGGCATCACTGGGGGCATTGGTGCTCTTTCCTAAGCAAGCTCCTTAGATCCATCATGTGCAGAAAAGTGTCACTGGGTGCCAGCACTCCTGACTGGTTCTGGCTATTTGTCTGGAACCTACATGGCTACCAGGCCTGTCCTTGACCTTCCTTGGGGTGCTTTAAAGGAGAGGCACAAGGGTTCTGCCTCAGACTTTGTCACCAGGTACAGACTCAGTGTCTCCCTTAGCTGGTCTGTTGGGAGGATGACAACTCTTCTTTACAAATGCCTCTTCCACACGCATGCTCCTGGAGCCCAGGCTCCCCCAGGTCCCTGGTGAGTGTGTGTGTGTGTGTGTGTGTGTGTGTGTATGTGTGTGTGTGTAGAGCTCTCTGCTGGACTTGCAGCAGACACTGGACTCTGGAGGTCTCCAGGCTTATGGGAGGGTAGGTCAGAAAATGGGCGGAGTGGGGTCAATGGTAGAAGTAGACATGTATGAGGCCTTGGTTTCAATCCCTGGCATAGTCAATCAGTGGAAGAGATAGATAGAGATAGGGAGATAGAGAGATAGATAGATAGAGATATAGATAGAGAGAGATAGAGAGATAGAGAGATAGAGAGATAGAGAGATAGATAGAGATGGATAGATAGATGATAGACAAAGATAGATGATAGACATTGGATAGGTAGATAATAGATAGATAGATATAGAGATAGATAGATGATAAAAAGACACTAGATAGATAGATAGATAGATAGATAGATAGATAGATAGATAGAGCGAGCTCAGTGTCATAGGTTTCCAGGTTCACTATCAGCTAGACATAAAGAAACGTCAGCTTGCTTGGGTAGGAGGATAGGTACCATTGGGTCTTAATGCCTGTTCTTTTTGCTTAATGCCTCTGAATATGTATTCCTCTCTTCTTTCCTCCCTATCATCTGCTTTTGTTTCTGCCCCCACTGCACCTTGGTAACCCCTAATTTTATTAGCACTCTCCAGTTGGTGTGAATAACCAGGCTAAGAGAAAAGCATTTTATCTTGTGTAGGTTAGGGGTGGCTCATTCCCCGAGTGCTTGCTTGCAGACTATACATTTGAGAAAGAGGGCCAGCTAAAGGGAATCTTTATTCTAGGAAGTTTTTGAGTGGTGCATTTTACAAAGACAAGATGAGGCAGGAATTCATCTCAGTTACTGAGTATTAAAAGAAGCTGGGCAGGAACAACACCAATGGACATACCACAGAGGGTGAGAGAAAAGCCTGTGAGGCCTCAACCCTACACAAACAGCCGGGGAGAGTGGGAGAGGTGGCCTTGCCCGGGGAAGAACACACTGATTGGTTGCCAGTGCTAGAGCGTAAGCCCTGAAACATACATACAAGTCACATTATAAGGGCCGAGCAGATTATATTTAAGAATAGGTATGCATATACACATATACATTCAATACAGTAAAGAAGAGGTCACAAACTTGAAGAAGATTTGTCGAGAGGAAAGGGAAGGGAGAGGTGTAATCATATTATAATCTCAAAAATAAAAATAACATTTTATCCCCTCCCTGCCAAAAGCTGCATTTCACACTGACAGCTCAAATGATCTAGATGGGCTCCCACCTCTTTTATGGTCAGTGAAGAGGAAGAGGTTATAGACACTCAGGCTCCTACTGGTGAAACCCTGAAGAACACCCTGAAGAAGGAGACAAAGAAGACTTGGGAGAAATTCAGCAGCCTGAAAACGTAAACAGCTTCCAAGGGTCTGAGTGGTTATACATGGTGTGCAAAAGATCAATTTATTACATTGATATCAAACCTCTGCTTAAATCAATGGAGTTATTGGTCTATTCTTCATAACAATTAGAAAGACTGGCTCAAAAAAAATCAAAATTATTTAGGTGTTTTTTTTTTTTTTGTCCAGAGTTTTATCTAAATATTCCACAGTAGTTAAAAGTTCCATTCTGGTGTAACTGTTCTTCTGAATACTTAGAGGCCTGTACTGATGTAGTCAGAGGGATTAAAAGAGAGAATATTTTTTCCTTGTCATCCAAGATCAGCTATGTCTTATGGGGCTTTGGAACATCTCTCAAAAATGCTCTTCAATGTGGGGAGTCACCTGTTCTGTTGCTCAGAGGCTGCAGAGACCACCACCACCCATTTCCAGTCTACAAAGAGCAGGACCAATAAAGGGAGAAATGTCCTTCAGGCTTCCAAGTGAAGTCCTGGCTACATGAAGCCTTTGACTCATCTTCACAAAGATGGGACAACTGTTAAAACGAAGGATGGAGGAGACAAAGGTTCCTCTCAAGCCCACATGACCCCCGAGAACCAGATGCTCAAAGTGGCCTTGATAGTAAAAAATAAAAGTGATTAATTTTAGTCACCTCTGTGCTCCTAAACACCTGGTAGGAAAGTGTAGCTAAGGGGCAGAAGGATTTGTTTGCTTCTTTAATGCTAAAGAGATCACATTCTCTAGACACAAGGCTTAAATTCCTTTGAGATATTGTTTATACAATATAGGGAGACAAATGCTGATCAGATATAGGGCGTTATGACCTTGACTTAAATCCACAGTATCTACCTGCAGCCAAGAGAGACAGGCCCACCATAGCTTTAGCCTAAAATTTAAATGATGATTAAATTTCTTCTCTCTTTCCCTCTCTAGAGGGGAAAAGGAAGGGGACCCAGATGTGATTCTAGCCACTCGGACACCCATCAAAGTGCCTGAAAATGGATTCTGGTATCACTGTCCTTGAGACCAGCCTTGGAGGTGAGACTTTCCTGGGAATGGTTGCCTTATCTGGACAAAAGCTGACAGTGGCCTCTAATGGTCACGCCTTTCCACTCCTGCTGCTTCTACAGATGGCCCTGCACATGGAGCCCTAGAAGCACTGTCTGCCAGAATCTTATCATAGCATCCTGAACCAGTCCTGGGAGCCACTCTCTTAAGAGCATCCCCTCTTTTAGACTAACACTTCCTACTCTCTTTCAACATTAAGCAGCTACTGTTAGCATCACCTCCTCCATCCTCAACCTGTGGTATCAGTATCTGAGCAGGAGGAATGACGGGAGCTAGATGGCCATAGGAAGACTGGGAAAGTAAAATGGCTTCCTGAAATGGTCCCTTCTTGTTCTCAGAGGACATGTAGAAGAGAAACAGTGAGAAGGGGGTCAAGTATCTCAAAACAGGACCAGTAGCAAAAAGGGAAGGACCCAGGGACTCTGTAAAATACCTAAGCCAGCTCTGTTTCACTGACCTCTGACCTTAGGTTTCTCACATCCCAAAGGAGTAAAGATGTTATTCTTTCTTTCTCTGAAGCTTGGCATTGTGTCTTTCTGGGTCATTCAATTCTTTGTGCCAGGGAAGGAACTTCATAATTCTATGATAACTACCAGCACCCCTGTTATATCTACTTTGGGCCATTCCAGAGTTCAGAATCCCTCCTGACTAGAAGCTGCCTAGATAGTGTGATGCCCTGTGGTGCCAGGTTTTTATGTGCAGATCCTGGGTTCGTCATTCTTAGACTATCCTTGGATGTAGGACTTAACTGGCAAGTCCTTTTGACAATACCACACTTCACCAGAAAGAGTCACAGAAGTGGACAAACCAACTCTAACAGAGGATAAAAACAAAGAATGTGATAACACCACCACCTATAACTACCCCAATGGACTCCTTGCTCTATAAAGGAACATTTAAAAGTCTTGTTTTATCAATTTAAATAGTATATTTTAAAATCCACATTATTCTGAATAATGACAATTTTTTTTTTTATAGAACAGTGAGAATACTCGAATGTTCTAAACACAAAAACTAATTGTGAGTAAAGTAGGGGCCTGAATAAACCATTATGATGAAAAACATGATCAATAAAAGGGCACTAGGTCTTCCTATGTATCGCCATTAAAACCGAGGTTAGCTTTAATTTGATCACTTTAGAAATATACCAAGTAAAACATTACCCATTGGGCAATTTAAAAATATTTATAAAAGGGTTTGAGTAACAAAGGGAGAGAAATGTCTTTAGTCCCTTGGGGCATGCAGTTGTCAATGTGGCTGATGCTGGGTGTCATCCAAGATTTTGGAAGTCCACACACACAGGTCTATCCCTGACAACGTGGACACATGCTTCATGTGAGAATGGGAAGTGGAAAGTTCATTTCCAGCTGTTTAAAAAGCTTCCACCTTTCACTGGGGTTTATGAGGCATTAGAGCAGGTTGGTATTTTTCTTTGAGCTGTTTTCCTTTTAGAACCCATGATGGTTTGGATGGGAAGGACACCCATCGGTGCATAGGTTTGAACACTATGTCTCCAATTGGTGGGACGGCTAGGGAAGGATCAGGAGGTATGACCTTGTTGGAGGAGATGTGTCACTGCTGGGCTTTGATATTTCAAACCCACACAATTCCCAGTTAGTTCTGCCTGATACTTGTGGATCAAGATGGACGCTCTCAGCCTCTGTTCCAGTTGCCTGCTCCCATGCTCCCTGCCATGATGGCTATACGCTCTAATCTCTAGAACAACGAGCCCCAAATTAAATGCTTTATTTTATAAATTGCCTTGGTCATTGTGTCTTATTACAGTAATAGAAAAATAGCTAAGACAGAGCCTCTGTAACTTTTGTCGTGACTATGTTAACCATTTAACAAGTGTTTTACTTAGTTATATAACTAGAACCAGAAGAATATCCATCTTAAATGTATTATGTAACATAGTAAGATGATCTGTAAATTTGAAGATGTCGTTGTAAGCCTTGAAGTAGGTGTTTCAAATAACCATTTTTTAAAGTGTTTAGAGTTATCTTTTGCATAGGTATGAATTAAGATATAGACCGTGTGCATTATTTTTTAGGGAATCAAAAGTGGTAAAAGTATTCTTAAAATTCTATATTTCTCATAAATACACAAATGTGTAAAAACACTTGCATGAGTCACCTTCTGAAGCCTTATAAAGAAGCCTTTAGTCTCAGAGGACAGCAGTTATCCAATAGGAATGATTGTACCCTGAGGCAGGAGTAACCATCTTGTCAACTTACTCCCACAGCAGAGGTGCCCTCTAAGAGCTGTCTAAGCAGATCTAGGACTTCTGGCAATCTTCTTTGGTAATTTGCACCATGAGGCTGCATGCCTGCTCCTGAGGTGTGGTCACAGATGTGGGCCTGTCCCTATATCACCCTTGCTACTCAAACATCTCTATCCCACATACATTATGTGGATCCGTGGCACTCAGGGCCTTGTCTAGAACTTGGGGTCACCTGTGCCAGATTCTAGGTCACCCTAGAATTCATGATCAGAGCTATAGGCACATCAGAGGCCACTTCAGCCTCAGGAGGTGCCGTGTGGAGGCAGTTCATGTCTTATCCCTTGTGGATAGCATTTCCAGTGGACCCGGTGCCACCCTCCAGAGTTTTTTGCTCAGAGGTCTTTTACTTTGCCCCGATCGGCCTTGGAGTCCTCCTGTGCTTTCTCTGCTAGCATCTTCTGATGCTTCACTGTTAAACCCAACTCAGGCCAGGGTATCATCCGTCTGGCCAGTCAGTCAGTATAGCCCTTGGGTGGTGCAGTATGAGGTGGCATGGATTAACTGTGTCTAGCATGGTTATTTGACCAAATTCATTTGCCACAGTACATAGTTTAGAATAAAAAACCAAAGCAAAGCAAAGCAAAGCAAACAAACAAACAAACCCTCATCGCTCCTATAGTCCTCTGGCCTGCCCTCTAAGGTTTCATTTCTCCCCTCCCTGCAAACTCCACAGTTCTTCTGTAAAAGGCTCCTGCCCTACTTTGCCACATGGGTGCTGGGAACCAAGCCCAGGTCCTCTGAAAGAGCAGCCAGTGCCCTTAGCTGCTGAGCCCTCTCTCCAGCCTCTTCTCTCAGGCCAACAGTCTTTGCATACGTCCTATTTTCTCAACCAGGGAAGACATTTCTACAACTCTTTCATACCTTACTTGAATGGTCTTGTGCTACTGTGAACTCCTTCCACAATGGGGGCCACCTCTGACCCAGGACAGAGCCGAGAGGCCAGTATGTCACACCCTGTAGTCTCTAGGACCATGAGCCTAAATCATCCCTTTCTCTTGGTCAGCTTGGTTATTTCAGGTGTTTTATCGTGTGAATGAAAAGTTCATGAGCCTGCGTACTTAATGATCAGGCCCATGGAACGATCAAGGGAAGGACATGCTCGAGCTCGCTGCTGCCCTCTTCATTCCGCCCTCACGTTCACCCCACAGCCTATCTCTAACTATTGTCCTCATTATAGTGAAAGCCATTATAAGGAGGAGTTTACTCGAGGCCACGGGTCAGTCACAGCAGGAGGATGAGGTCATGAAGCATTCACAGCCAGGAAGCAGGGAGAGGCAAACGCTGGTGTTCAGCTCACTTCTCTTTGATTCTTCCTGAGACCCTGGTCCACAGAATGGTCTCACCTATAGTCAAGGCTGCTCTTCCCTCTTCAGTTAAACAGATCTAGAGGCTCCGCTATAGGCACTCCCAGGGGCTTGTCTCCTAGGTGGTTCTTGAACCTGCTGACTTGACAATTGCCATCAATCCTCAGACACTTCCATACAATAATCTGCCACTTTTATTACACAATGAACATCCCCTAAAGGTCAAGCCGTTACTTGTCAAAACTGCCCTGTGAGGAACTCAGTCTAGTGTCCCCTTTTCCTATTCACCAGCTACATACATGAGGCAGAGGTACCCCAATGATCCAGATCTATCATCAGCTTGCCTCTCCACACCTGCACGGAATACTCTTAATTGATCTTTACTTTTGATTTACTTAAATTTTTAGTTTATGTGTGTCCTGGTACAATGTGTGTGTGCATGCGTGCATATGTTTGTGTGTGTGTGTGTGTGTGTGTGTGTGTGTGTGTGCATGTGTGCCTGTGTGTGCATGTTCATGTACATGGTTCACAGAGGCCATAGGATAGATAGCCTTGGGAAGTTGTTTTCCTTATTCCTTCTGGCTTGATTTTTTTGTTGGCTATTTTTGAGATTGTTATTTTTAAAAACATTTTAACTCGTTCTTCATGAATTTCACATCATACACCCTAATCCCACTCATTCCCCCTTGACCTTGTACCCACTCTCCACCCTTGCAAACTGCCCTCCCAACAAAAAAAAATCTCATTGTAGAAGTCGTAGTGTGTCACAGTGTGTCCCTTAGTATACCCTTTTGTCCACACTTTTTGCTTGCAATTGTTCATTGCAATGAGTTGTTAGTCTGGTACAAGGCCTCTTGCTTCTGTTACTCTATCAATACTGGAACCTCTCTGGGAGGCTTCTAGGACAGCCTGTTGTTGCCCTGTATCATGGAGATCCTGTACTTTTCAATCTATAGTACTGGCCTCTTCACAAAGTCCTACAGTTCATCAATGGGGTAGCTGTTGGGATAGGTCAACTCAAAACCCTTGATCTGGGCCCGAGATCTGGAACTGGTCACCCTGCCAGCTCTCCCACACCAACACCAGGATGAGCTATCCTGCCCTACTCCTGCTGGCTCATCCAGTGCCACAGCCAGCAAGTTATGGGGCCAGCTCTCCCATGTTCACACCCCTGGGACTGGATCAGCCACACCCCCACCACTAAGATCAGCTCTATTGTGCTGCCCAGGTGAGGTGCAGGGCCTATTCTCCTTAGTGCTGTAGTAAGGGAAGGGTAGGGTCAGCTCTCCTGTTCTCATGACCCAGGCATGGACCAGCTGTCCTACCTGCTGCAGTTAGAGAGGACAAAAGGGAGGAGATAGAATCTCTCCCTTGCAAACACCACTGCCACCACCACCACCACCATCACCAACACTACTTCATGGCAGATGAGAGTCAGGACCTCTGATACTCAAGTCCTCAGGCTGGATCACTAACAACCACAACATCCAGGGCCAGCTCTCCTGCACTGTCCAGGCAAGGTGCAGAGCCTCCTGACTGCTGCAATATGTGAGGGCTGTAGTTAACTTTCTTGCTCTGATGACCTCAGGGCCAGCTCTCCTGCCTTCCATAGGTGGCAAGGGGTATGTGCGTATGGAGGGGTATTGGGATTGTAATTTAATTATACCTTTTCTTCCTTCCCTTTCCTCTTTCCAAACCCTCCAATGTATTCCTTTTGGCTCTCTCTCAAATTCATGGATTCCCTTTCCATTAATTAGTATTCGTATTTCATGCACATGTGCATTTATGTCTACATGCACATTCCTGAACGTAACATGTTGATTACATATAATGTTATTTGCATGTATGTTTTCAGGGCCCATCAGTTGGCCCAGCTTTACCCTGTTACCTGTAGTTCTTTATGCAAGACTGAGGCCTCGTGGGCTTTCCCTCATCCAGCTTGGCATATTCATTGGTGTCCTTGTTCAGTTCACACATTTGAGCAGTCTTGTTGGTGAGACTTTATGGGTCCTGCTTCTGATGGTACTAGGAGATACGATCTCACCGCCAACTCCCTAATCCTCTGACTCTTTCCAAGTTTCTGCTGTGATTCTGGAACCTGCCACGTAGGTTAGGCTGTCTGACCAGTGAGCCTCATGGATCCACCTGTTCCCTTTCCACAGTGCTAAAATAACAAGTGAGAGTCACCTCAGCTACTTTTAAGCTAGTTTAAAACACACACACACACACACACACACACACACACACACACAGAGAGAGAGAGAGAGAGAGAGAGAGAGAGAGAGAGAGAGAGAGAGAGAATGGTGTTTTCTACATTTTCATGTTATGTAACATTTTGCAGCTATCAAAAGCATGTTTTACAAACCTCAATGGCATTACAAACACCATGGGGCAAGGTGACCATTGCCTTTTAAACAGTAAAACACATGTTTCTATGTGTAGAGAGAATCTCTTATAAGCCCCACTTGCCAATAAAAAATCCGATGGTTGATGATCAATGAGCCTAGGAAGGAAATGGGAGGTGGGTCACTGGCAGGAAGAGAGGATTCTGGGAAGTAGCCTGAAAATAAGAGGAGACCCAGAGAGATTCCAGGGAGCTGTGGGAGATGGACCCAGTGGAACAGGGGTGAACTAGGAGGCAGATGGACTCAGGGAGACGCTAACGAGACTTGAAGGAAGAAGTGGGCTGGGACTGAAAGAGGGGGAACTAGCCCCATGGTAGACAGACTAGCTTAATAGTTTAAAGGGTTTAAATAAGTTACTAGCTAGTTAGAGATTGAGCCAAAGCTTACATAGTTAGTCTCAGAGTCATCTTGCTGGCAGCAGGGCTGGGAAGGAAAAATAGTTAAAACTTACTTAATAGATACGAATCAGGGCAATATTGTAAGTCCTTTTTAAAAAAATCCCCACAATTCAACAAATGCAGAACACAGAATGTGGCTCACCAGGACCCAACCAAAGGCAGTTCTGCAAGGTCCCTGGTCCTCGAGTCACTTAGTTAATTCACTACATCAAATGTTCACGCTTGTGTGTGAAAGCAGGTGTGCACATGTGAGTGTGAGCGCACGTGGAGGTTAGAGGTTGATATCAGCTGTGTTCTGCAGTTGTTTTTCTAGTATGGAGTATCTGAAGAGAAAACCTCCCAAGACACCCGAATAAGTCTTTTTTTTTTTTTTTACCTCCACTGGGGCAGCCCCAACCAGAGTGGTGGAAAGCAGCCTTGACCTCTAGTTTGTTTAAGGTTTTAAAGGTACAACCATATAATTGTGCAATATATAGAAAGGAATCTCGGAACATATCAGCAAGCAAGCTTTGAATTGAAGGAGCTGAAGGGGTCTGCAACCCCATAAGAACAACAACCAGAGCTCCCAGGAACTAAACCACTACCCAAAGACTATACATGGACTGACCCATGGCTCCAACCTCATAGGTAGCAGAGGATGGCCTTGTTGGGCACCAGTGGGAGGAGAAGCCCTTGGTCCTGCCAAGACTGGACCCCCCCAGTGCAGGGGACTGTCAGGTGGGGCGGGAAGGGGGGTGCTTTGGAAGGGAGAACACTCTTATAGAAGAAGGGGAGGGGATGGGATGGGGGCTTATGGACTGGAAACTGAGAAAGTGATAACATTTGAAATGTAAATAAAAAAATCCAATAAAAAAAGCAAGAGTTGTTGACAGAAGCAGAGAGATATCAGTTGGGTGGTGATGCGATTCTCATAGCCTTGTGGTCAAGGGACACATTGTAAAGGGATTTATGGCTGGTCTATGTGACCAGAGACAAGCATACTTAGAGAAGCTTTCATGAGATGACATAATTATAGTTCAATAGCCCACTACAATTTTTCTCTCTCTGAACTTGGGTCTCAGCAATTCTGTGTGACAGGCCGGCTAGTGAGTTCCGGGATCTTTCTGTCTCTGCCTCCCTGGTGATGGGATTAGACCCGTATGGCACTATACCTGTCTTTTAACATGAACGCTGGGGATTCTTATGTTTCCACAGCAAGCATTTACTGATTAAGCCATCTCCCACACCCTGAGATATTTTTAAAATATTTATTTATTTTATGTATATTAACACTAGACTGCATTTACCCTGCACCACCATCGGGTGTTGGGTTTGCGGGAAGCACCAACCGCTCAGGGAGTGGGATAACGCAGCCTAAGACATAGTGCTCAGCCTCAGTGAGAAACCGCACAGACTGAGGCTGAAGCTGCTCCCAGGCGTCCAGTCACCGCTAGAAATCGCACGGAGTCGGGAGCGGGCCGTGAGCTGAGCATCCGTCCCCACTGAGCCCCCTTCCTGACTGTCGATGCAAGGGGACCAGCTGACCCAAGATCCTGTTGCCATGCTTTCTCCATTATGATTGACTGTAGCCTCAAAGCGGGAGTAAGAATAAATTCTTCCGTCCTTTCATAGTTGATTTCTGCAAGTATTTCATTACAGTAACGACAGAGCAGTTTAGAGACAAGGTCCGAGCCGCCGAGAAGGGAGGCCGTGTGCATTGCAGTACAAGCCCAGGTGGACTGGTGGCGTCTACTTTTTATCACATTGTTATAATAAATGTAGAAAAGGAAAATACAGGTGAACATTCCCATAATCCCAAGAGAGGGCCCGCTAAGGAACCAGAACATAGAAAGGGCTAACAGATTACCAGAGCATTTCAAACCGGCACACACAAAACGACAACGGAGAAAAGGAAAAACTAAAGACCCGCTCCCTTAAGTACGCCTATCAATCAGAAGCAGGCTACTGTTTCTCAAACTTAAATAGGTCTGAGTGATCGTTAAAAAGATGAACAGCCCAATACAGAAACTGTGAAAAGAATATATGTGGGCAACTTAAACACTAACAAACACAATTTAGGAATGAGCATATCAAATGTTTCCTAACAAAAATACGAATGTGAGGGAGACACCCGTTACTTTGCCTATAAAATCTTCACAGATTTTTAAATAACAAGAGATAAAGGAAGGCGCATGTCAACCATGAGCAAGAAGCCGAAGGCAAAACGCAGCGAGGACAGAAACACCCTGTGCGTGTCCCCCCCCAAACATCCCCCCCCCCCCCCCGCTATTTCCTCGTCTAGCAATTTGATTCAGGAAAGTTTAAACTGTTCTAAGTACGAAAGTGTTCAGCCTGGGTATGGGGACCTCATCCTTAATCTCAACACAGAGGGAAGAGGCAGTTGGATCTCGGTGAGTTCAAGGCCAGGCTGGTCTACATAGTGAGGTCCAGAACAACCAGGGCTGTACAGTGAGATCTGTCTTAAAAAATACTGTAGGGGGAAAAAAAGAAAACTGAAAACACCCCGTCCCCCCCAAAAAAAAAAAAAAAACCCATGAAAATCAACAATAGAATCATTCAAGCCTGATGGAGAGTGTTAGGTTCAGAATAAGGTGGATGCTTCATGAGAAGACGGAGACACATTGCTGGAGACCAAGGTTTCCGTCTCACAACCATCCACTAGATCCACCCCTATACCAAAGACTATGCCTCTAACAGGCAGGCGGCTCAAGGGAGCAGCAGATCAGGGAGACAGCTAGTGTTAAATCCTGGCCTGCCCTAAAGCTCCCACTTCTCTTCTTGAGAAAAGCATAATTCTGCCAGGCGGGTAAGATGACACAGAGCAATAAGTATTTGAGGAAAAACAATGTTGTTGTACTTACAGAACCTGGTCTGCTGTGTGGATTTCCTGTTTGCCCAAGTGGCCCAACTTTCAGTTTTGTGTGTGTGTGTGTGTGTGTGTGTGTGTGTGTGTGTGTGTGCTTATAGTAAAGAGATTTTTTTTTATTTATTTATTTTTTTATTAACTTGAATATTTCTTATATACATTTCGAGTGTTATTCCCTTTTCCGGTTTCCGGGCAAACATCCCCTTCCCCCCTCCCCTTCCTTATAGGTGTTCCCCTCCCCACTCTCCCCCCATTGCCGCCCTCCCCCCGACAGTCTAGTTCACTGGGGGTTCATTCTTAGCAGGACCCAGGGCTTCCCCTTCCACTGGTGGTCTTACTAGGATATTCATTGCTACCTATGAGGTCAGAGTCCAGGGTCAGTCCATGTATAGTCTTTAGGTAGTGGCTTAGTCCCTGGAAGCTATGGTGGCTTGGCATTGTTGTACATATAGGGTCTCGAGCCCCTTCAAGCTCTTCCAGTTCTTTCTCTGATTCCTTCAACGGGGGTCCTATTCTCAGTTCGGAGGTTTGCTGCTGACATTCGCCTCTGTATTTGCTGTATTCTGGCTGTGTCTCTCAGGAGCGATCTACACTTCTGCACTTCTTTGCTTCATCCATCTTGTCTAATTGGGTGGCTGTATATATATGGGCCACATGTGGGGCAGGCTCTGAATGGATGTTCCTTCAGTCTCTGTTTTAATCTTTTGCCTCTCTTTCCCTGCCAAGGGTATTCTTGTTCCCTTTTTAAAGAAGGAGTGAAGCATTCACATTTTGATCATCCGTCTTGAGTTTCATTTGTTCTAGGCATCTAGGGTAATTCAGGCATTTGGGCTAATAGCCACTTATCAATGAGTGCATACCATGTATGTCTTTCTGTGATTGGGTTAGCTCACTCAGGATGATATTTTCCAGTTCCAACCATTTGCCTACAAATTTCATAAACTCGTTGTTTTTGATAGCTGAGTAATATTCCATTGTGTAGATATACCACATTTTCTGTATCCATTCCTCTGTTGAAGGGCATCTGGGTTCTTTCCAGCTTCTGGCTATTATAAATAAGGCTGCGATGAACATAGTGGAGCACGTGTCTTTTTTATATGTTGGGGCATCTTTTGGGTATATGCCCAAGAGAGGGATAGCTGGATCCTCAGGCAGTTTAATGTCCAATTTTCTGAGGAACCTCCAGACTGATTTCCAGAATGGTTGTACCAGTCTGCAAACCCACCAACAATGGAGGAGTGTTCCTCTTTCTCCACATCCTCGCCAGCATTTGCTGTCACCTGAGTTTTTGATCTTAGCCATTCTCACTGGTGTGAGGTGAAATCTCAGGGTTGTTTTGATTTGCATTTCCCTGATGACTAAAGATGTTGAACATTTCTTTTTTAGGTGTTTCTCAGCCATTCGGCATTCCTCAGCTGTGAATTTTGTTTAGCTCTGAACCCCATTTTTTTTTGAACCCCATTTTTTAATAGGGTTATTTGTCTCCCCGCGGTCTAACTTTTGAGTTCTTTTGTATATTTTGGATATAAGGCCTCTATCTGTTGTAGGATTGGTAAAGATCTTTTCCCAATCTGTTGGTTGCCGCTTTGTCCTAACCACAGTGTCCTTTGCCTTACAGAAGCTTTGCAGTTTTATGAGATCCCATTTGTTGATTCTTGATCTTAGAGCATAAGCCATTGGTGTTTTGTTCAGGAAATGTTTTCCAGTGCCCATGTGTTCCAGATGCTTCCCTAGTTTTTCTTCTATTAGTTTGAGTGTGTCTGGTTTGATGTGGAGGTCCTTGATCCACTTGGACTTAAGCTTTGTACAGGGTGATAAGCATGGATCGATCTGCATTCTTCTACATGTTGACCTCCAGTTGAACCAGCACCATTTTGCTGAAAATGCTATCTTTTTCCATTGGATGGATTTGGCTCCTTTGTCAAAAATCAAGTGACCATAGGTGTGGATTCATTTCTGGGTCTTCAATTCTGTTCCATTGGTCTATCTGTCTGTCTCTGTACCAATACCATGCAGTTTTTATCACTATTGCTCTGTAATACTGCTTGAGTTCAGGGATAGTGATTCCCCCTGAAGTCCTTTTATTGTTGAGGATAGTTTTAGCTATCCTGGGTTTTTTGTTATTCCAGATGAATTTGCAAATTGTTCTGTCTAATTCTTTGAAGAATTGGATTGGTATTTTGATGGGGATTGCATTGAATCTGTAGATCGCTTTTGGTAAAATGGCCATTTTTACTATATTAATCCTGCCAATCCATGAGCATGGGAGATCTTTCCACCTTCTGAGGTCTTCTTCAATTTCTTTCTTCAGTGTCTTGAAGTTCTTATTGTACAGATCTTTTACTTGCTTGGTTAAAGTCACACGAGGTATTTTTATATTATTTGGGTCTATTATGAAGGGTGTCGCTTTCCTAATTTCTTTCTCAGCTTGTTTCTCTTTTGTGTAGAGGAAGGCTACTGATTTATTTGAGTTAATTTTATACCCAGCCACTTTGCTGAAGTTGTTTATCAGCTTTAGTAGTTCTCTGGTGGAATTTTTGGCATCACTTAAATATACTATCATATCATCTGCAAATAGTGATATTTTGACTTCTTCTTTTCCGATCTGTATCCCCTTGATCTCCTTTTGTTGTCTGATTGCTCTGGCTAGAACTTCAAGAACTATATTGAATAAGTAGGGAGAGAGTGGGCAGCCTTGTCTAGTCCCTGATTTTAGTGGAATTGCTTCAAGTTTCTCTCCATTTAGTTTAATGTTAGCAACTGGTTTGCTGTATATGGCTTTTACTATGTTTAGTTATGGGCCTCGTATTCCTATTCTTTCCAGGACTTTTATCATGAAGGGGTGTTGAATTTTGTCAAATGGTAAAGAGATTTTTTAAAAAAATTATTCTGTTAAGTGTGTAGAGCTGTTTCTCACTGGGAAGGTAAATTACTCCACTCACGGGAGGGGTTGGGGGAGGCAGGAAAGAATGTGAAGAATGTGAGAAAAACATACTGTGTGATATCTTCAAGAATAAATAAAAACATTTAAAAAATAAAGGGATGGTTTTATAGGAACGAGAAATAGAGGAAGGGACCCATGGGCCAGTAGGCTTTGGGAACAGACCCAAGGCATTCGAGCAGAAAGCGGAAGTCACATTACAGTGGGACCTTTTCATCCAGAGGAAGTAGTCGGGGGTTGCTCTCTGAGTCAGAGGCTGGCATCTGTGTTTGCACACCAGGAGGTGTTACTGAGTCCAAGTGGCATGCTGGCTGGTATTCTGAATGAACAGGGCAACATGCTGATTAAGAAGGACCTGCCTACTTCGAGCAACGACTCCAGAAAAGAAGCTGTGTTGGCAGATACTGATGGGCTAGAATTTCGGTGCTGAGGAGAGGTTGGAATGTTGCGGGTCTAAAGATCAAGTATCTTATCTTGGGCTAGTTCTAGCTCTCTAGATCAGCCATTCCTTGCCTACTTCCGTGTTCAAGTTTGTGACTAACAGAAACCGTTTGGAATCTATTAGCTGAGAGGACCACTAGCTTCCACCAATCCAGAGCTAAGATTGCCATCAGCTTCTTGAACCTAGAGAAGAGCATCTCCCACTTCGCTGTAACCGCCTCTCTGACATGCCCACCCGTTTATTTGAACTTTCCTTGATTTATGACTTTCTTTGTTCTATAAAACTATAAAACTTTATGAAACTACTTCCACATTGGAACATGGAATTCCCTGGCCATGGTCACTCAAAATGGTTTCCAGAATAAATTCTTATTTCCTTTTAAGAAGAGAACTGTGGTTTTTGTATCGATGTCATGGATATGTCAAAACAGTTATTACACACAGTCAGACATATAGTTCAGGGAACCCATGGAGAGTTTTAAAATTATCTTGAGTTGGAATGATTGAGAAAAATAGGTGGAGATGAACAGAAGAGTAAATAATGGTGCTTGCTGGTCAAGGAGCATACACAAGTCTCCCATCGTTGTTAGAGATTATGGGGAAAGGCCAAGAGTAAAGTTGATACTTCAAGTCAATTCCATTAGATAGTTTTTGAGCACTAGTCACAATGAAGTTATGTCATATACAGAGGAAAACAATTCATTTGGTAATTTTTTAAAAAGGCTAAAATAGCCCAATATAACTTTGGCTGTGAACCTGGGACAATCTAACCATCTAACTCCATCTAGCTATGAGGTGTAACGACTCAAAAGAAGACAGCTGAAAGTGTAACAACTCAAGAGAAGACAGCTGAGGTTATGCAAGATGTATCTTCTTTGGCTATAGAAGCCATCCTAGGGAAGAGGCTGAGGTATCTGAAAGGTCCACCTCCAGGGAGAGAAATGGCTACCATTAAGAATGAAATTTTCTGATCATAATACCTATTATCCATGTTATAATCTGGGTTTGATTATTTTTGTCTTCTCCATTTGGCAGAACAGTGATGTAACAAAACCAGTAGCTAATACTAAAATAATTGAAAACGTATCAGACAGTGGCAAGGGTAACATGGAGGTAAGGCTCTTGAAGCTAGAAGACTCGGTCACTTCTGTGTCGATTTGATCTCTACTATAGTGAGTGAGGTTACAGTGAGAGAAGTGCTAATCTAATTATTCAACCCGGTTAATATAAAAAATAGGAAAAATTTAGGTTTAAGCTTAAAAGGCTTGTGTTTAAAATATCTCCAAGATGGAGTTTGCTTTTGTTCATTTGTAATTTTTCTAAGCTATATCGAGAACACTTTTTACAAAGATAGGGACAACCTCTGTAGTTCAAGACAATGAAAACATCTGGAACATTTTAAACATGGCAGGTCAGAGGTTCTCCATAGTAAACAAATCAAAAGATGGGACTGAGCCAGGTGAGAACATTTTCATGTGAAAGGTATCCTTTTAGACCCATTGGGAGCCATTTTCATCCTGCCCCCCCGCCCCCCACCCCCGGCACCCTATTTGTGTCATGGCCACAAGTATATTAGGCTTGGGATGGGGCAGGTGGTTCATGAGGACACAGATTGTACTGGGCAGTACAGAGTTAATTAAGACCATGGACACTCAGACAGAGAGGCGACAGCATAGCAAGAGCTGTAAGTGTTCGTGTTCTAACATCAGAGACAGACAGGATGGTGGGGTGTCTGATGAGGATCAGAGCCCACCAGGCAGAAGAGGGAGCCTCTTTTATGCTCTCTAATGAGGGCTAGGATCAAAGCAAGATCCTGCAGACAGACTCCTTTATTCCCAGGCAGGAGGCAGAGAAGGAAAGGGTGGGGGGTTGGGATTCGGGTTTCCTAGGTAAGGTGTGGTGGTACCAGTCAGGCTGCTATCTCAGGACTCACAGATGATGTTGGGCCAAGCCTAAAGGTAGCAGTGTATTCAATAGAGACTGCCATGGTTCTGAGGGTTCCTGAGTCCTCCCCTCTGCCTATTTTCTAGATCCCTCCCTCCCCATGTGGTTTCCTACTATTTCTCCTTGCAGGGTCTTCTGGTGACAGGAAGCCACCATCTCAGCGAGCTTGCCCTGATTTTTTTTCTCTAACTACCCAGAGTTCCTCTCACTCTGCTTCAGTCATGCTGTCTGCTGCTGAAACTGGAGCCTGCACTCTCAATGGAGCCCCTGCCCCTCTGGCTATCTGTTTATGGAATTAATGATTCTCTCAATAAACTACACAAATCCCCCGTTAATCCATCTCAGTTCTCTTGAGCCACCTGCCCCATCCACAACTGGGAATGCTTTACCTGACACTGACTTTTCTCACTCATGCATGACGCTCTTCTCTTCTGTTCCCACCACGAAGATGCTTGCCCAACACTGACATGCTTGCTGATGTCTATTGCTGGATATGTCTGCCTAACTCAAGTGGCATGGCTCTCCCTCTTTCCTATCTCTCCTGGCAGCTTCAGAGATTTAAGGCTTGTGTGCCCTGCTCCTTTTCTCTCAAACTCTAACAAAATTTTATGTTTACTTACAAGTCTACTTCTAAATTCTCTTATTAATAAGACTGAAAAAAAAACCCAAAGGGGTGGTGGTGAAGATATGGCTTACTGTTTTTTATAGAGGACTAGAGTTCAGTTTGCAGCACCACACAGTGGCTTACAACCATCTGTCACTCCAGTTCTAGTGGATCTAGTGGCTCTTGTCTGGCTTTTCTGGGCCCAAGGCACATAAGTGGTGTTATGTGTATATATATACAGGCAAATTCTCTCTGTCTCTCTCTGTCTCTCTGTCTCTCTGTCTCTCTGTCTCTCTGTCTTCTGTCTCTCTGCCTCTCTCTGTCTGTCTGTCTTTCTCTCTCTCACACACACACACTTGTTAAAATAAAATGAAAACACCTCAGAGCTTTCCTTTTACCAATGTATAAATATTAATTATAAAGATACATGTCTATAGGGTTAAAACACTGGTTTAGTGTTCTGGTGGACCCAGATTAATATCTCATGAACATCTTTGCATGTCAATAAATATTCTTCAGTAGTCTTCTTTTCACTATCACAATAATATTCCACTATCTTGTTTGATGGTAATAATTGTGCATTCTTTCATTGCTTGGGTTATTCTCTAATCCATGGTTGAAAGCTATCAAACTTGCTACTGACTGTGACTAAACTTTTCTCCCATTGGGCAACACTGTTGGTCTAACCTACCAAATCCTCTCTTAGTCTGTCCTCTCAGCTGAGCTGATACATACTCATCTAGTGACCTGTCTTGCAGGTGGAAAGTCAGCAAGTGACTTACTTCTGACCAATTACATGAAAAGGTAAATCTGCTCGTTACCTGGGAAAATTGAGCTTCCTTCTTGGGGTTCTCTCTCTCTCTCTCTCTCTCTCTCTCTCTCTCTCTCTCTCTCTGTATGTGTATGTGTGTATGTGTGCATGTGTGTATGTGTGTATGTGTGTATGTGTGTATGTGTGTGTATGTGTGTATGTGTGTGTATGTGTGTTTGTGTGTGTGTGTGTGTGTATAAGTGAGTAAGATAGACAAGGGGAGCAGTAGGAAGCACACATTTGTGGTTTTACAGGTACACATGGAGGAAGAGGCCAGAGGGCAACCTCAGATGTTATCCCTTAGGAGCAATATACTTTTTATTTGAGACAAGGTCTCCCAATGGCCTGAAACTCACAAAAGTTTTTGGCCAGCTGTGCAGCAACACCCCAGGGATTCCCCTGTCTTCCTGCCCAGGGCTGGGATTACAAGTATGCATCATTATAGTCAGCTGCTTCTGCTGCTGCCACTGCTGCTGCTGCAGCCTCCTCTCCCCCTCCCCTTCCTCCCCTCCCCCTCCTCCCTCTTCTTCCCCCTCTTCTTCCTCCTCCCCCTCCTCCTCCTCCTCCTTCTTCTTCCTCTTCCAATATGGGTTTTGGGGATAAAACTCAGGTTTCCATGCTAAGAGGACAAGCATTTTGTCAACTGTGTTATCACCTCAGACCCCATTTCACAATTTTTTAAGCATCAACTTCAACATCAGACAACCCACCAGGAAGGTCTGGCACCCTGCTCATGTATGAGCTCCCTAGACCATGAACCCCAACCAATCCAGAAGCAACGGAACTCATCGGTGGTCCTAGCTCAAAGCTTCCATGCTTTGTTTCCTGCCTGTGCTCATTGGCAGTGTAGGTATAGTATGAAGACTTATACTTTCCTTCCCATCTTTCATTATTGCATACTCTTGTCTCTTATTTATGGAGATGTAGCTCTAACCCTTAGGCAGTCATCCTTCAGGAGGGACCCTTTGGTCCCTTTCTGCCTGACGTTGCTAATGGATTAGTAGATCCCTCTGTTTGAGAAATCTCTTCATCTCAAGAGTTTGAATTTAACAACAACAAACACAGGAACACTTATAAATAGTTGTGGATCATTTGAGATCTCTCCTACTAAGACTTGAGGGTCTGTTGTCCCTCCCTTTCTGTCTGAGCTAGCTCTTGATTATTGTAACTGGTAGAGAACCATAGCGCTGATTCCGGCCAGCTTCTATTGTAGCCTTTGGGAGGACTTGGAGCTTCTAAATTCTGCCTTTACTCACAGCAGTGCATTCGAGCAGCTGTGAACTTTAAGTTTAGACTGTTCTTGTCACGATGATAGCTTGAAATCAGCAACATTTATCCAAACATATCTGGATGGCCTGCTATTGGGAAAATGTGTGTCCTCAGTCACCACTAAGGCCTTGAGTACCAGCAGATGGAGAGTGGCTTAGTGGGTCCCCACCTTCCAGCTGTCCCTCCCAAGGGTCAAGAGTTCTCAGGCACACCACGTCAGCCCAAAAACCTCTTGAGTATCATCATATCAACCTACATCAGCCCAGCTAAACTCTACCTAATTCCTGAAGCACAAAATAACAGGGTATAATGAAATGATTTTTTGTTTTTAAGTATATTTAGTTATATTTTAAAGCCTAATATGGAGTACATTTGCAACCTTTTTGAAATACTTCACTAGTGTTTATTTTACTTTCCTTAAGTTGACACCTGTGTTGCTTTTACTGGAACACTAAGTGAGAGGTTAATGAGCTCACCCCAGGAGACAAAGTGTACTGCCCAGTGCAGGGACATTCCTCAAACAGCATCTGAGTGTTGTACAACAAACCTCTAACAGTGGGCCATGCTATTGGTGAACACGATTTTGTTAAGATCAAAGCCAAGAGTACATGTGTGGCTATGGGGAGATGGTTCACCCCAGAATCTGCCAAGCCTGGCATTGACATCTGTGTCACAGTAGAAAATAGTTAAGCACTTTGGGATAACAATTCCCCTATTTGGAAAATGTGAAGTAAAAGGAAATATCTCTGATTTTTCAAAGTTGCCACAAGGTTCAAACAGAATAATGTGTATACAATTTTCTGGTCTAGAGACAGCTATGTGCTGTTGTGACATTATTCACAATAGCTAGGCTAAGGATCCAGCCTAGGTGTCTATCAACAGATGAATGAATACAGAACATATACTATACATTTCAGTGGCAATTTCTTCAGCCGTGAAGGACAAAATTATATGATTTGCAGGAAAATGGATGGAACTGGGGAACATATTACTAAAAGACAAGCCAGACTCGGGAATATTATCACATGCTTTCTCTCATAATGTGGAATCTAGACTTTATGTTATTATATATCACATGTGTGCATACACACATAAATAATCATATATATATATACATACCACACACAGATACACAGTTTTGGAGTATCCCTATCTGTCCACCCATCTGTCTGTCTGTCTGTCTGCCTATCTATCTATCTATCTATCTATCTATCTATCTATCTATCTATCTATCTATATCTAAATGTATATAGATGCATATATATATGTGTGTGTATGTATATATAGAAGGAAGACTATTATCTAGGGAGAAGACGATCAGTAAATTGATATGTATGAATAAGAGAGGGTGAGGGCAGTGAATGGGCAAAGAATGCACATGCACACTTGTAAATGTCCCAACCAAACACCTTATTTTGTAATAAATTAAAACAAATAAAGAACCCTTTGCTGTGCTTTTTGTGTTCAAGTTACAGCCCAGACATTATATATTATATATAATATATATTGCATACCACATTAAGAAGCTTATTATTATCATTTTTATTATTTTATGGATAAATTATGAAAAGTGTCCTTAAGAAACTTTTAAATTTACAGACGACCCCGGATTATAGCTTGCACAATGGGTCCCAGGGCTTAAGACATGCCTAAAACAAAAGAGTTAGCAAGGTGAGAGGGCTAAAGAAACACGCTGATCCCATATAAAACCCTTCAGAGGTAAGGATCCATTCTCCATACAGTTTATCTTCTGAGCTACATGCCCTAATTCCTGGAGGAAGTTCTGTGATTCTTCCTTATTTCATTTCCTGGTATCACAGTAGGCCACTGAATTCTGCTTACACAAAATTATTCATTCAGCAGGAGGAACAAGGGCCATTAGGAAGGTCTTGGGCTGAACAGAACGTATAGACTGTGAAGAACTTCACACCTGCTGGACTTCGCACCAGGCAGGTTACTCACACCCACACACCCATAGTTTCTCTTCCCTGGTGATGTGTATTATAGGTTATGACCACCTGCTCAGCTTTATTCCATGCAGAACTTCACAGCTCAGTGTGGCCTGAAGCTTGTGAGTGCTGGGAGAAAGGCTGTGCTCGTCAAGGTCATGCAGGGGAAGCCAGGGTGACAGATGTTGACAGAGCTCTCTGAGAAGGAAAATAGGCTCTCCACAGCTGTGGCAACCCTTCATTCCCAGTCATGGGTGGCACTTGCTAAGCAAGGCTGATTTTTAATTAAAATTTTTAATTATAATTCTGTAATTGAAAATAGAAAGGAACATCTTGGGCTGTCTTTAATTCTAAACAGCCCAAACCATAGCAAGCACAGCTAGCTCTCATTTCTCAGGGGGAGACCATGCATTGAACCCAATCTAGTAGAAAAACAGTAAACATCTTGATACACAAAGGTACTTTGGAGGCAGGGATAGGGAGAACAATAGTATGCATATGCTTCATTTAATTATAAAAGCAATACACACTCACTGGAAAAGCAACCACAAACAAGGCAAGAGAGAGAGAGAGAGAGAGAGAGAGAGAGAGAGAGAGAGAGAGAGAGAGAGAGAGAGAGAGAGAGAGAGAGAGGAGAAATAAAGTCACCTGAGGAAGTATACAAACATTTCTACCAGGGCCATCCCTTCCAGATGGAGTAGTAAGCATTCCTCTCTCTGTTGACCCTACTAAGTGAGATGAAAATTTCTACATTTTAAATACAATTTTAAATACAAAAGAAGATGTCAGGTAAGGGGCCAGGATGACCACCCTTTGAGCAGTGATGTGGTTCTACTTGCAATATCCATGGAGATAGGTGTCTGGTCCTTTAGCAATGTGGTCAAAATCTATCTCTACTTATGGCAGCTGTGTCAGGGAAAATGCATTCTCACCATCAAACTATGTCACCTATAGTGTCAGCCTATGGGAGCCAGAGGTGGCAACTTACCCAGGGCCCAAAGACTCCCAACTAACTAGCTAGCTAACTAACTAACTAGCTAACTAACTAACTAACTAACTAACTAAATATCACCAACCACACTGAAGGCTGGGAATATCTCAGAATGGAAAAAGAGAGAATATTCATTCACGTCTGCCCTACTATGAGATGTTGGGAGAATTCATCACAAAACATCATCCAGAGCTATGTGAAGATGTGAATAAACTCGTGACAAATAAAAATCAAGACAGAAGTTTCTGAAACAGAATCCAAGAAAAGAGACAGAAGGTTTTTCTTTAAAAAGAAATACTTTAAAATTGAAAAAATATAATAAGCACCCCCTTCAAAACAACAACAACAACAACAACAACAACAACAACATCAACCAACCAAAACAAAAAAGAAACAAATGGACAATGACTGACTGAATGCAGGATCTCTCAAAGCAGAATGCAGACAAGAGAAGGACAAGAGAAGGAACCATAAGTGTCGCTGGGACATGGAGATTGTTCAGTGTGAACATCACAGAGGACACAGCTTGGAAGACCACAAATTGACACTCAGAGATCTCTAAGACCACAAGAGAAGATTCTATAGGCATGTTCTGGAGGGGAAGAGAGTCCTGCTGTGATGAAGAGCTACTAAAAGAACTGCTGAAAGTCTCACAAGTTGGCAAGAGACAAAGACCTTCATACTCAAGAAGCTGAGCAGAGCCCAAGCAGAGATACAGACAGAACCTTCTACAAGAGTCAGTCACAGTTCTACACACCAAAGACAGGATGAACATTACCAAGTGGGTGACAGTCACACATTATCCACCAGGGAGAAACATTAAATAATCAAGGACATCTCAGGAGCTCTGTGAAGTCAGAGAAAGTGATAGAAAGCCATCCAAATGCTGAGAGAAAAACCCCACCAAACCAGAATTCGCTTGTAGGTAAATCCCCTAAAAAATAACTCAAGAGCAAATTGTCAAAATTTAGTAGTCAGGAGGGAAGGGCTCCCAAGGTTTTACTGTTCATTGATGTGGAACTGTAGATGGTTATGGGTGCTGAGAAAGAGAGATATTTTCTTGAGTGATATAGTGGCTGATAAAGTGCCCATGTGCCTGTGAATATTTCCTCATTCCTGGTCTTGTAAGCATGAAAGAAGAGGGAGGTTATGCTGGTTTATTTATTTAGTCAACTATCTATCTATCTGTCTATCTCTCTCTCTGTTTATCTATCTATCTATCTATCTATCTATCTATCTATCTATCTATCTATCTATCTCTGTTTATTTATCTATCTATCTATCATATATCATCCATCTATCATCTATCTATCATATCATCTATCAGTCATCTATCTGTGTCTGGCTATATATCATCTATCATATCATCTATCTATCAATCTTTCTATCATCTATCTATCTATCTATCTATCTATCTATCTATCTATCTATCTACCTATCTAATGTGACACAAACTAGAGTCATCTGTCAAGAGGGAACATCAACTGAGAAAATGCTTTGGTCACATTGGCCAGTAGCCAAGTATGTGGGACATTTTCTTGACTAATGTTTGATATGGGAAGGCTCAGCCTACTAGGGGCAGTTCTACTTTTGAGCAGGTGATCCTGGGGTATGCTAGAAAGAAAACTGAGCAAACTATGGAGAGCAAGCCAGTAAGGAGGTTTCTCCATAGATAGCCTCTGCTTCAGTTCCTGTTTCTGGGTTCCTGGTACAAGAAAGTAGGGTAAAGAAGCCACAAGGAGCAAACCAAAAGCAGTTTCCTCCATAGCTTCTGCTTTGATTACTTCCTTCAGGTTCCTGCCTTCAATGTCTGCTCTTGGGTTCCTCCCTTGAGTTCACACCCTGACTTCCCTCAGTGGTAGATTATTATTGGGATGTGAGTGAAAAATGAGGACTTGACTGTTCCTAAGTATGGTTGAGGAAAAGGTTTATGACAGATAGGAGAGAAAAAGCAGCCAGTTTCATCTAGAAGGGTCCAGACCAGTGGTTCTCAACCTTCTTATGCTGAGACCTTTTAATAGTGCTCCTCATGTTGTGGTGGACCCCCAACCATAAAGTTATTTTGCTGCTACTTCATAACTGTAATTTTGATATTGCTATGAACTGTAATATAAATATATGATATGCAGGATATATGATAAGTGACCCCTATGTGGGTCACAACCCACAGGTTGAGAACTGCTAGTCCAAAGTGAAGTAAGCCAGCAGACAGAACTGGGTCATGAGAGAAGAGGGAGGGGGTAGTAAGACAGGAAGAGAAGAGAGAGGGAACCAAGGGAGCACGTGGAGCAAGAGAGAGCATGTAACCAAATGAATGAGGTTATATAGGGAAGAGAAGCTGGGAAAGTAGAGTATTACGGTAGGGGATGGGGTGAGAATTCTGGGAGGAATCAGAGGCACTGAGGGATACTGGGAGAGCTGGGAGGAGCCACAGGTATAGAGGGATTCTGGGAGAGCTGGGAGGAGCCACAGGAATTCTGAGGGATTCTGAGGGAGCTGGGAAGAGCTGTAGGTACTGAGGGATTCTGGGAGAGCTGATCAGCATCTCTTTGATATGCTAATAGGCACACCAATTAGCTATTTGTTTCTAGTTTCTTGGAGACTTAACAGGTAGTGAAAGGCAAACATACCTTTTCCTCCCCAAGTTACTTTGGGTCAATGTTTATCATCTTGATAGAAAGCACACTAAGACACAGATATTTGGGAAGGGAAAAGGGATCAGTAGGAGTGGGAGGATGGCAAGAGGGATTAGTGAGGAATGGAAAAACAAAGTATTCTGGTTGGTTTGGTCAACTTGACACAAGCTAGGATTATCTGGAAAGGGACTCACAGCTGAAGAAATCCCTCCATAAACATGACCTATAGACAAATCTGTGGGGGTGTTTTGTGGGGGGATTAATGATTGATGTGGGAAGGTCTGGCACCCTCTGGGTGGGGTGGTATTAAAAAAACAGGCTAAGCAAGCCATGAGGAGCAAGCCAGCAAGGAGTTTCCTCCCTAGCCTGTGCTTCAGTTCTCACCTCTAGGTTCCCGCCTTGAGTTTGTGTCTTGATTTCCTCAGGGAGGGAGTGTGATCCAAGAGTTAATAAGCTGAAATAGACCCTACCCTCTTTGGATTACTTTTTTTCCATAGTGTTTCTCCCCAGTAATAGAAATCCTTACAAAGTCGCAGGGATAGTGTGATTGCCACACTCGGCGATCTCATTCAGCTTTAAGGCCAATGGCTCCTTGACCTAATTCCATAAGGGCTGTTCAGGGCACCTCTTTGGATGGTGGCGATAAAAACAGAATGTAATATTTGGCTAGGCATACAAGTTTAGAAGACTCCAAAGGAAAGTAATTTTTTTTTTTTATTCTTGGTTAAAATCCAGAAATGTCCTTGGGTCTTTGGCAGCCTCATCCTTGTCAGAGACCAAAGATATCAAGTGCTTTGGGGGGTTCTTATCTTTGATCTGGTTCCTAAAGGTTTCTAGGGTAGCAGTGAAAGACTGTTCAGAGTTAACTCCCAATGGTCAAAAACAAAACAAAACAAAACAAAAAAACCCGAAAAAACAAAAAACAAAAAAAAACAACAAAAAAGACAAAAACAGACAAACAAACAAACAAACAAAGAAAACCAAGGTTCTCTGGTCCAGGTGGACCCCTAACATTTCAGTCAGACAGAGTCAGTTTCTTGGTCAAGGGACACCCCAGGCCACACCCAGAAAGGCAGACTCACCTTAAGGCATGCCAAAGAGGAGGTGGAATAATTAATTCCTGTTACAAGGGTCTAGAGAATCAAGGAGAATGAACAATCCCTGGTCACTTATCGCAACGATACCAGAAACGTCAGAAAGCCAGAATATGTTGGCTAAATTTGAAGAAAAAAAAGAAAAGAAAATGTATAGAGGGGGGAATTGTGAATATTTTTTTTCTAACAAAGGTAGTCAGCCTGTGTAGGTCTAATATTGCATAAATCTCCCCTATCTCTTAAAACATTCACGGAAAGGAATTAAAATCTAACCCCCCACCCCATCTTATAAAAACATTTGTTTGCAAAAAGACTTCAATGACTTCCAGAAACTTGAAGTCCCATCTCTTGGAGTGGCTATCTCTTTCCTTTGCTCAGATTCTTTTAAAATTAACTAATCTCAAAAGACTGTGAGGTCACACCCTAGCCAGGGAGGGAAAGACACATTGACCACCTACATTAGAATAAAACGAAAGTGAACGTCCTACCCGTGCTGTTCTTGCTTTCTTGATTTGGGTCAAGACTCTTTGTTTTCCAAAACAGAAATTGTCTTGCAAGGTTACCCTCCCTTTGAGTGTTTCTCTGTGTAAAACCAAGACTATTTGTTTCCAACAATGCAAAACCAAGACTATTATTCATTTCCAACAAGAGCAAAGCTTCTATGACAATGTTATATAAAAAGCAAATGTTCTTTATGAACATACTTTAATAAAAAATGTTAAAAAGATCCAGTGCAGGTCAGTTGGGTCAGCTTACGTAAGCATGGGTGATCATGATTAATTGGTTTTATGGTAATGAGAGTAGCCACTCTGCCCATTTTCTGACTGAATTGCTCTGTGGGTTGCAGTTCATGTCAGGTCCAAGCAGTGGATAGGACTCTCTGGGGGCTGTTGACCTTGGTACAGGGACACATGTGTCTGCAATGGCTGGTCTGCTCTGTGTGCTTCTCTCAGAACTCAGAGAGCATGTGTGACTCCACAGTCACAGGCTGGAGTTTAGGCCTAGTTGGCCACTTGAGACCCTTGTTTCAAATTCAGTTTTTCTTCAGTCTTGTCAGTGAGAATGCCCTCCAGGAATGAAGAAAGAACCAAAATGTCGTCACTGGTGTGTCTACCCCAACCCCTTGTGAAGGGTCTTTAGACAAGAAACAATAAAAGAAAAAACCACAATAAAGGGACACCAGGAGGGAAGAACATATGCAATAAAACAACAAACAAAACACTCTCAACTAAATACACTTGGGAAATAGCGGGGTCAATATTAGAAATGATCTCTATATCTTCTCTTGGGTTTTCTTCCTTCAAAAAATGTTTTTATAGCAAGCATGGGATGGACCTCGGCCCCTTAACATATATAACTGATATTAGGTACCCTAATGACTGGAGGGGGGAGTCCCCTAGCTGGACAGTCTTGTTGAACCTCAATGGGAGAAGACGTTCATAGTCCTACTGCAACCCAATATGTCAAGGCGGGTTGATATCCCATGGGAGACCTCTCCTTCACTGAGGAGAAAGGGAGTGTGGAGTAGGGGGAGGGGAAGTGAGAGGGAAGGATTGAGAGAAGAGGAGAGAGGGGAAAGCTGCTATTAGGATATAAAGTAAATAAATGAATTAATCAATGAAAAATGTTTGTATTAGTACATGTTAATTGTGCATATTAATGACTTTTATTATGAAATTTTCATATTTGAATATAAATTATTTTTTTAAAATATTCTTGCTTCCCATACCCACCCTGTTGCCTTTTCTGGTCCCCACCCTCTTGTATTAAGGCCCTTCTGCTTCCTACTACTTCCTTGTCTTTTTCCCCCCAGTTAGTTTCATAAGGGTCATTTATAGGAGCAGGTAAGTGTTTGTTTTCTGTCACTTGTTAATGGCTACACCACTGAGGAATATGTCTCTGCCCTACAAGCAAGCCATTAACTGTGTATAAATACAAGTCTCTCCTTCCATAATAGCATATTATTGACAGACCCAAACACAGGCAGATCTTGTGGAGAGAATCATAGCTGCTTTGGGTTCGAAAGTGTGATAACCAAGAACCATGCCATTCCTGGAAGGCGACATTCCACACTGCTCCCCCATCCCATCCATTCTTCTGCCTCTTACAGTCTCTCTGCCTCATCTTCTACCATGCTCTCTGAGCTTTGTACGAGATGATACCCATGTCTCGTATATTGCTTTTACACTCCACATCTCTATATTTTGATCAATCAGGTGTCTCCGAGGTCACTGTGGACCATTACAACAAGCATCCTCTCTTACTGAAGCTGGGAGAAGCTGAAGAAAACCACATATTGTCTTAGTTATGGTTTTGCTCCTGTGAAGAGATACCATGACCAAGGCAACTCTTGTAGAAATGACATTTAGTTGGGGCTGGCTTACAGGTTCAGGGATTCAGTCCAGTATCAAGGCGGGGGAATGACAGCGTCCAGGCAAGCATGGTGCAGGCTGAGCTGAATGTTCTACATTTTCATCTGAAGGCTGCTAGTGGAAGACTTCCTTCCAGGAAGTTAGGATGATGGTCTTAAAGCCCACACCCATGGTGACACACCTACTCAACAAGGCCTTACCTACTCCAACAAGGACACACTTTTTAATAGTGTCACTCTCTGGGCTGAGCATATACAAACCATCCCACATAGCAATGTCTGGCAGTTTTAAATATATGTGCGAGATGATGAAGATGGTCGTATTAATGGGAAGGAAAGGACACAAAGGGAATGTATAAAACTTGTACATTCGACCTTCCCTGGTTGAGGAACACTGGTGGGCACTAAAGAGAGAGACAGATATACTTATTTCTACTATTAAACTGGGACAAGTCTTACAAAAAAATCAAAGAAGTCCACTAGAACAACACTGGATAATTCGGAACAGAATTGTCAAAAATTCAAGTCACACAAAGGAAGTCAGGAGAGACTAAGCAGAAATTTATAAACAGGCAACAAGCACAAAGCAAAGCAAAACCAATATTCTGTTCATTTCGAAAGAACTCTGGGAGGATGTATGGTTGATCGCATAATAAACAGAAGCAATGGTTAGAATATCAGAGGACCATTCACAGGAAGAAGAGAGAATGTGAAACACCAAATAAGAGTTTATGCATTTCATGTTATGACTGTATGACAATGGAGTGTTGAGAGGAGGATGGAGGGTGTGAGGCCAGTACTAAGTGTGTTCTGTGTAAATATGGCCTCGGGATCAGGAGCCTGGAACCTGTGCCTATCTTCATCAGCCTGCCTGTGTGTGTTTGCAGGCTTGGAAAAGAACTATGCTATCTCTGGAGCATGCTATGACCTCTGAATACTATGGGAGGTTATGATCAAATTTCCGTTGCTTCTGGAAGTCTTGGGGGAAGGAAAAGAAGCCACTTCTATTGAGGTTTGCATTTGACTGGTAAGAGCTTTAGAACAATGTTCCTCTGTCCCACCAGCACTAGGCCCAAGAGATGTAGAAAGAAAACATGACACCATGTCTGGTAGCAGACACAGTCAAGGCCAGGGTAGGGCTGGGTACTGTCTCCCCTTCCTTGCAGGTACAAAGTGAATGATATTAGCCAGTGGGAGAAAGCCTAGTGTTTGAGTTGGGAATAAAAATAAAAATGGGGAAATGGATTTATCCCAGCTTCTGTAGAATCCAATATTCTGCCTCTAGCATGGTTGGAGCTCCAAGTTCAGAGGCAGAATAAGAGACAGGGTTCTGATCCGTGGTCTGAATAGTTGCAGTCCCTCCAACCCCAATCCCTAAGTTGATGGTTGTTCTTCTGCCATGTGAGAATGTGTGAGGAGTCACAAGCTGTGAGCACTGAAAGAACCACTTCTAAACAAGTCCACAACCCTTTCCCTATAAACCTTTTCCCCCTACCCATGGCTGGTGAGCTTGAAGGGAGATTGAAGCATTCTAGAACCCTAAATAAAGTAGGTTTAGAAAAGCCTAAGCCTACAATATTTGCTTATTTTTATGTTATGCAAATGTGGATTTTTCTCTGCATATGTATGGTGGGTATACCTAAAGAGGGAGTTGAATCCACTGAGTCCTAGCTTTATTGCTGTGAAAGAGACACCATGATCAAGGAAACTCTGGTAAAAGAAAACATTTACTTGGGGCTAGATTACAGTTTTGGAGGTTCAGTCCATTAATGTCATAGCAGGAGGCATGCAGCTTGCAATAGACATGGTACTGGAGAAGGACTTGAGCGTTTTACATCTTGATCTGCAGGCAGCCAGGAGGAAGCTCTCTTCTGCACTGGGTGGACCCTGAGCATAGGAGGTCTCAAAACCCACCTACCCGGTGGCACCCTTCCTCCAACAAGGCCACAGATCCTAATAATGCCTCTCCCTATGGCCAAACATCCAAACACAATGAGTCTATGGCGGGGGGAGGGGGCAAACCTATTCAAACCACCACACCCTGGAATTGGAGTTACAGATGGTTGTGTGCTGCCATGTAGGTGCTGGAGAATTGAACCTGAATCATCCGCCAGAGCAGCGAGGGCTCCTAACTCCCAGATCATGTCACTGTTTGTATTTTTCTCCTTTTATCAGCAGTATTAATTATACATAATAATGGGCTTAGTATGAAAATTTAAAACATATAAATAGTGCATTTTGATTCTTTTCACTGCCCCAGCCCTCAGGTACTCTCTTCTGACTCCTGCTCCTTCCTCTTCCCAACTACTCTCTGTGACTTCCCATGCATTTGTTAATATTGCTACCCAACAAGTTCCCCCCCCCACTTGTATTGAAAATAGACACTGTTTTATTAGAACAGTAATATTTGATATTCCCCCAGGTACTTGGGCTATCTAGTCTCTGGTTAGAGGACACCCTAGAATCGTTAGGTATGGATTCCATCTGGTGGAGTGGGCCTTGAGTCAAGTCAGGTATTGACTGGTCACTCCCACAAGTTTTATGTAACCATCTTACCACCATATCTTGCAGGCAGGACACCATTGTAAATCAAAGAGTTTATAGCTAGGTTTGGTGTTTATATTTCTCCTCTAGGAG